>NW_017731478.1:1368102-1384214 GCF_001890085.2 Hipposideros armiger | reverse complement strand
AAGTAATGGGCATGACTTGGGCTTCTTGCCACCTCTGAGGGCTTCTGTTAACAGTTAGGTGGCTGTTTTGTGCGCTGTGTATGCTCGCATATTTAGCCCGGTGTCTCCTGGCTGGATGTCCCTATTCTATGTGAAAGCAGATTTCAGGCTCACCCTAGAGGGTCCTCCTGGTTATTAATTCCTGGACCCTCCAAAGGAGGAAATCTCCCTCAGGCCGTGACCTGTTCCTGGGCTGCCTCCGACTCTCCCCCGTTCTTCCGCTCCTTTTCTGGCTCTTGGCCACTGTCACCACGTCCTGAGAGTGCCAGCGTGCTTCCTGCTGAGGATGCTGTCCCTGGATATGCAGAGCTGCAGGTCCTGCAGGCGCCCAGAATGGCGCTGGGTGTTGAGTTGTGGACAGCGGCGGGGAGAGGGGACCTCCTCTCCAGCTCCGTGTGTCACATTGTCATGCATCCTCTGCTTTCGGAGCCTACAGGTTCTCAAAGACCCTTGGACAGTTTCATTAGACCCTGTATGGGGGCTCCAGAGGGTCTGGAGTAGGGCCAGCACATGTCGTTTCGTCCTTTTCTCCCTGTTTCTGCCCCTCCCCTGGTCAAGACTCCTCTCTGCTCCCAGTTAAAAATTACATGAATGGAGACAAATAGATGCTGATGAGGGTGGGGGTGAGGCAAGAGGGATATCTCCCTGAGCAGCAGCTAGCCTAGGAGGCTGTTCTAATAGGTTAGCGTATATTGTTTCTTAAAATAACAAATGGAGTCATATCGTACAGATCATTTAATAACTTGCTTAAATTTTTAAAATTCGCACAAGTATTACTGGAAAGATGTCCTTTTTAAAATTCACAGCACAGAATTATGTGAGGTACAAAGTGAGAAAGCAACCCTTCCCAGTCCCTTAAGCCCTATTACCATTCCTATAGGTAACCGCTGTTGTTAGTTTGGTATGTATCCTGCCAGATCTTTTCCAAATCTGTATCTATCTACTTATCTATCTATCTATCTATCTATCTATCTGTCATCTATTGGGTTATCAGAAAAGCCATGGCGTACTTTTTCTGTTTTTCATTGCAAAAATGTGTCATGACGTTTCCGACAACCCAATATGTCTTTCTCTCTATATATAATATGTATATAATGATTATATATAGAGTTCCTAAAATAATAAGATCATACGCTAGATATATTATTCTGTGACTTGTCCCCCTCAAATATATCTTGGAGAATTTTTCAGGCCAATACTTATAGATCTACCTGATTTTACAAATATTAAGTACATATACGTACTACATTTTATTTATCCATTCCCTAATTAATGGATATGTACCTTTCCACTGTATTTTTTCTCACAAACAATGTAACAACGAACACCTACTTTTGTACACCAAATTTCTGTGGGATAGATTTATAAAAGTGGGATTGCTGGTTTAGCAGGTGTGTGCGTTTACAATTTGGATAGGCCAACTGCTCTCCACGTGGACCGGGCCAGTCCACACCTGGGGGTAATGAGGTGCCTGTTTGCCAGCAGCATTGCCAACATTGGATATTGCCAATCTTTATAATTTATGCCGTAGATGAAAGGTGGAAGCACTTCCTTCCTCCAATTTGCATTTTAATAATTAGTGGAGTTGAGCCTCTCTTGTTATGTGTGTTGGTCATTTCTATTTCTTCTGGGCTGGTTGTAACTGTGCGATCATTCTCGCGTCCTTCATCTCCTGGAGATTTTGCACAAGCCTTCCTCTCATGTCACCGCGAGGCTGTCTCCGGGATCCGGAATATTTCTGTATGACTCTGCTGGTTCACAAACTGGCCTCTGTACACGGAGGGCGGCTAGAGATGGAGAAGAGAGGCCTCCTACTCCAGAGGGGCAGGTGGAACTTCCATCTGGGTCTTTTTGTGGGCGCTGCAAGACAAGGACCCGCCCGCCAGGATCTTAGTTTATAGAGAGGCCTCCGGGGGGTCAGTCACGGTCACCTTGCAAACAATCTCACCTCGGTGGCCCACAGGCTGTGTCCTTGAAAACATCTCCCACAGGGCTGGTGGGTGGAGCGGATAGTCCAAGGTCAGGGGAAGGTGAGGGAGCCTCTGACTGCGCAGGATCAGCTTCAGGGTCAATCGGGGCCACTTCCTGTTCTTGACCTCCTCCAGCTGGCTAATGTGCGCTAGTGTCCCGCCACATCCTGACCGTCTGCTCCGAGGAGAACCGTAATTCCGGGTGTCTCATGTAGCGAAACAATTACCTTTTCTTTTCTTTTCTTTTTCCCATTTATGTGGCTGTGAAGACGGCGGGACGCCTGCTACCTCTGAGAAGGAAGATGAGAAAGAAGAAACTAGGTCTCAGAAAGCCGAGTCCGTGGATAAAGAGTCAGGTGTGGTCTTGGGCGGGCACTCGGGTGGGCTGAACTGAGGGGACATCCTCCCGGAAGGAGGGCCTTGCCTCCACTCTCCGTTTCTATTTTTCACCTTTATGAGGCCGGAGACTTGGTAGGAAGTCCAGAGGTGTTGATGTAAGCAACGTTGAAAGCTGTGGAGAATTTTTATGAGTTTTATTTGAGCCAAACTGACCACATATGCCAGGGAGCAAGACCTCAAACGTTCCAGAGAATATCAGTTTTGCAGTTTCTTTTTTTTGTGCGTTTGAGACTAGGGAGGGGACCTGAGGAAGATTACAGGAGGTGGGAAAAAGCAAGGTAGGGATGGGATTACGTTCGGGATGGTTAACACATGTGCTCTCTTGAGGGTGGCCCGCACATTAGAAGGAGGGGCCTGAAGGGGGCATTTCTAAGGTGTGTTACCCTAGAGGCAGAAACAATGCACAGAGCTGGCTGGAGGGGAAGGTAAGCCTTTTACTGAAAAAGTTAGAGGCCTGGGGCATGAGCGTGAGGCCCCACCACGACCCGACCCGCCCAGTTAGGAATTTACCGTCAGCTCACCTGTGAGGTTACTTTCCATGCGGGGAACCCTTTTTTCCATGCCCACGCTTACAAAGGCACAGCCATGGGATTCAGGGCCCACTTTCTGTAGCATGACCTTATCTTAACTAATTCTACCTGCAAAAAAGATCCTATTTCCAAACGCACTCACATTCTAAGGTGCTGGGTGGGCATGAATTTGGGGGAGCAGGCACTCTTCCAGCCAGTGTGGTACATAACAAAACGCCCATTCTCGCACAGGCGGTGTCTCAGCTCAGAGAAGGCTTCCCATTGTGCGAACTGCACAGGCCATTTCTCTTGGCAAATCCGAGGCTCGAATCAAGGGTTTTACTTCTAATCAGCTGAAGGGTGTACACCAGAGAAGTGGCTGTAGATTTGGGTGTCCCATGACGCTGCTGGTCCCTGCAGGCTTTGCGCTGTTCGTCCTGTAGGGATGAAGTGGCTTTAGCTACATGCTTTGACACAGTTCTCTACCAGTTCTTAACCGGGGGTGATTTTGGCCCCTAGGAAACATTTGGTGCTGTCCAGAGACATTTTGGGCTGTCACAGCTGGAAGGTGGGTGCCACTGGTATCTTGTGGGTAGAGGCCAGGGATGGTGCTAAATGTCCTACAGTGCCCAGGACAGCCCCCATAAGCAGTAATGAGCCACCCCCAAATGTCCACAGTCTGACATTGAGAAACCCTGCCCCATACCACCCTTATCACCAGCAGGTAAACAACGCCCCACCCCTATATCCCAGGATTCACCTTCCCTTACTAAAGCAGAAGCTGTAGATTAGACACTGACTTTAACAAGCTACTGAGTATTTTGAAAATCAGAGGTGAAAAAGGATTTGGGCGATGTTCAATGTCTCCTTTAGCCACCTTTATTTTTTCAGAAGAATGTATTTTCAACCAAATTGTAATCCCCTTCCCAGTACAGACTGTGAGGAGAAGACTACAGGCTTAGAAATAAAGGCTGTCCATTCTTAATAAGGCTTGTCTGAGTTGGCTTGTGATAAGACAGATGGACATTTTCTCCAACAAAGCAAAATAGTGTTCCTTCCAAGTCAATATTTAAGGGTATGTTTTTCTTTTCTTTTTATCGTGGTAAAATATACATCACCTGAAACTTGTGATTTCAACCACTTCTAAGCATACATATAATTATAATTTAAGTCAAGCCTACAATAGGATTCATTTGTAAAAAATGTAAGTGCAGCTTTTTGATAACATGCCTATTGAACGAAATACGCTTTTGTACAAAATGCACGTCTGGTCTTGATGGGAGGAAGCCCAATTTTCTGATCAGTTCATCTTGCTCATTAAATAATGTTTTGCAGTTAAGAGTGTGTGGCTGAGGAACAATTCCATTGGCACAGAGAATGAAGAAGTGAACAAAGAGCATTTAGAAAGCCTACCTGCCAAGGTACGTGTGGCTTTCTCCTTCTTGGGGGTGGGGGTGGGGGTGGTAATTGGAATTTTGTGCCTTCTGATGAGCCTGGGTAACTGACAGTTCATACAAGGAACGTGCCCTATTGGAATGGAGTTGGTAGAATCCTGTGTTGGGAGTCCCTGAGACCACCCTCAGGTTGAATGATTCGCTGGAATGACTCACAGGACCCAGAAAAGCTTTTATACCGGTGGTTATAGTTTATTTCAGTAAAAGGATGCAGATTAGAATCAACAGAGAAAAAGGCACGTAGGGCAGAGACCAGCAGAAAACAGGCGCCAGCTTCCCGTTGTCCTCTCCCAGTGGGGTGGGGACACGGACAGCGCTAATTCTTCCGGCAGCTACGTGTGACAACGCGTATGAAGTTCTGTCAGTCAGGGAAGTTCACCTGAGCCTTGGTGTCCAGGGTTTATATTGGGTGCCAGTCACACAGGCATGAAGTGCCCACATGCCTGACCTTAGCTGCTCAGTCCCCAGCGCCCCCAGAGGTCAGACTGATACAGTGTGGCCCAGGGCCCCAGGCAAACACATACAGCCATTCACCATAAATCACTTTGGTAGTGCAAACTATTCGGCTTGAGCAACCAAAGTCCCCAGGTGTAGAGAGGCACTCAGATCAGACAGGATATTCCAGAAACTTAGAGGGTATCACCCAGCGGCTGGTTCAGGGCCAGTTTGGAAAACTTTGGAACATACAGGGTTTGGACAACCCGGGCCTGCTGAGTTAACCCTTTCCTGCACAAACCCCAGGGGCGGACCTCAAAGCTAGGATGCGAGCTTTCAGCCTGGTCTGTGTTCAGTGAAATTACACTTAACTGCTTTGTGGCTATGGCCAGCCCCCAAACCAAATTCAAGCCTGGTTTGCTGCAATTGTAGCCTAGATAAAGCTTGCTCTTGTCTTCCTCTAGGTCAGTATATTCAAGTGTGGCTGCGTTGGGCGGTTAACAGAGTTAGGCTTAGCATTCAGAGGCTGGGTGCATTTTAGCTCACGTGTGTGACCCGCTGGCACCCGCTGTACAGCTGCGGCTGCGTTGTCAGGACGTGAGATCAGCCTCCATTGTGAGGAGAGCGCGGTGTACCTGAACATCATGCTGTTTGGGTGAATGGATATGTCTCAGTGTGACGGGTTTTGTTCCCCACGTTTCAGAAAATGGTTAAGCGCATCGTGGACAAGATGCAGCTCCACGTGCTTTGTACTCCTGTCCCTGAGCAGTTTCTGGACCAGAATGTGGTGTTTTTTCTCAGAAATACGAAAGGTATGTTTCCTCTGTGTGTGTGTGTGTGTGTGTGTGTGTGTGCACACACAGGCCTGTGTAGATGTATGCAATTCTTTTTTTAAGTGGTGAAAAAGTTTATTAGAAGAGATAGTACACTTCAAAGAATTAGGAGCGGGCCGAGTACAAAGAAAAGGTGGGTCAAGGCCAGATTTTTAATTTTTATATTTTCTTGAGAGTATAACTTTTTTTTTTTAACTTTATTGGGGAACAGTGTGTTTTTCCAGGACCCATCAGCTCCAAGTCAAGTTGTTGTCTTCAATCTAGTTGTGGAGGACACAGTTCACCGGCCCATGTGGGAATCGAACCTGCAACCTTGGTGTTATGAGCCTGCACTCTTAACCATCTGAGCTAATTGGCTGCCTGGAGAATATAACTTTTTTTTTTCTTTTTAA
The DNA here is from genome assembly GCF_001890085.2 of Hipposideros armiger. Taxonomy (NCBI): domain Eukaryota; kingdom Metazoa; phylum Chordata; class Mammalia; order Chiroptera; family Hipposideridae; genus Hipposideros; species Hipposideros armiger. Next base: position 1,378,183 of record NW_017731478.1, on the reverse strand, counting down.
AGATTTTTATTGGGCAATTGGGGGGATGGGAACAGCGCTGGGGGTAGGCTTTGCTGGGGAAGGGAAGCCAGGCAAAGCGAGGAGCCCCGCAAATGTTTCTGGGAGACCCAAATTGTTTCTATCCTTGACAGCTGCAGACATTCCCACCAGGTCGGCTTCTATGTGTAGTTCTTGGGCGCTGCTCGTGCGAACCTGGGAACCGCAGTGTGTCTGTGTTTATTTCAGCTTCTTCCAGGTCCCGGGATTCGTTTGAATAGGAATTAGCATGTATTCCGAGTCTGTGGCTGAAACGTTCCTTTGTAGCTACTCGGGAGGAAGGAGCTGAGGCCTGTCCACTTGGAAATGTTAACCATTTGCCACTTCCCCACCCATCTTACCCTCTGAATCTGTCCCACGTAGAAACCATCTCGGAAGCCAGCGACATGAAGGAAGCGATGGAAATTATGCCCGAAACACTGGAGTACGGGATTATAAATGCGAATGTGCTTCATTTTCTGAAGGGTATGATATGTCAGGTAAGTATGGACACAGGGAGAAATCACAGCGTTTTTAGGATTAAAGCCACTTGATGCACTTATTCCACAAATAGGTAGTCAGCAGCTCTTACGTTCCAGGCGCTGTCATTATAGTTGTACCTCCCATTATAAAATATTCAAAGCCAGAAGTAAGTTAAGTGCATGAATTATTGAACATGACATTGTGTGATTTGTTTCATAAACTTGGCATTTCAGGTTTTCTTGCCAGCTTTGTCCTTTAATCAGCACAAGGATGCAGCCACGGCATTCACACCCGGAGAAGTCTCTGGCTCTTTTGACCTTGCAATGGACCACCTACCTAACTTGCCTGGGGAAGCAGTAGAATATCATAGCATTCAGTTAATACGGGATGAATTTTTAATGAACATCCAGAAATTTGCAAGTAATATTCAAAGAACAATGCAACAACTTGAAGGTAAGGCTTCATTCTTCCCCTCTTTAGTTAAGCATGGTGCATCTACTTTAAGAAGACAATTTAAGAGTCCGGGAGCTTTTTTGTTTTAATTTACGATCATTCTTATTTACCTGCTCCCAATATGAAAGACACTGAACTGGTCATTGTAAGAGACACAAAGAGAAATGACGAATGCTTGTTCTCAGGGGTCTTATAATCTGATGCGAAAGAACTATGGCAGAATTAAGGAGCTTGAGAAAGATATTGGGGCTGATAGGGTTTGGAAGAAGGCGACCATGTTGGAGAATTGGTGGTGGTGGGGAAATCAAAGGAGACTTCCTGAAGGAGGCGGCATTTGACCTTATCTGAAATGACAAGCAAGGCTTTAAACTTTAGTAGGTAGAGTTGGTGAGCAAGCACATTTCAGGCAGGGAGAATGGCCTGAAGAAGTGAATGGAGTGGGGTTTCTGTGAACAAGAAGAGATTGAGAGCTGGGTTCTAGCTTAGTTATCCTTGTGTCCACAACTCAGGGCCCCACACATGGGGGGGCCGGCAGCAGCCACTGTTGGGCGGAGCTGTTCTGCCCTTCACTGGATGGGGTGGGTGGCAGGCAGGATTCCCAGAGCCTGGGTGGATAGGAGAGTGTGTGTCATGAGTGGAGAACAGGGAGGTCTAGAGGCTGGCTTAGTGAGGGTCATGAGTCCCATTTGGTGGTTATACCTATTTTTAGAGTTCCACATTGTGAAAAGCTGGCAGAGCGCTTATCTGCGAGGGCTGTTAGGGTCCGTAGGATGGCGCTGCTATTCTAGGAGAATTAACTTTTTCCCCCTTTAAAGTCAAATTTAACACACCTCACTTTGTAGGAATTTTCTCTGTTGGAAATGAGAAGACTAGCAATACTTGTAGAGGTCCAGACTTGCTAAGGAGATGCTTTTACAGGCTTCTATTTTAGAGTGTTTTCTTTTTTTTAACGCCCAGAAGTGCAGTTTCTCCCTTGGCACCCCTCTCTATCTCCTTCACTGTCTTGCGCGTTTCTCTTTGTGTCTGTCTACCCCTTTTCGCACTCTCCTTGAGTTGGTATAAAATATCAGAAATGTGAAAAATTATTTCTTGTAAGCTTACATATGCTTTATGTGTCTTGTTTTTGATGTAAAAGTAGATGAGTGGACATATGTTTTTTACATAAAATACTGGCAGGAAATGCACTAAAATGTTATTGGTGATTATCACTGACTAGGCTATGAAAATAAGATGGTTTTTATTTTTATTTTTTAATTTTTCTACAACAAGCACATACTATTTGAAACACCAGAAAAGCAGATGAATTTATATGCTACACTTGATCTTAGCCAAAAGGCCGAGAAGCGATGAATTTTTATATTCTATAATGGGTCAACATCCAACCCGATGCCTGTTTTTGTGTGGCCCGTGGGTTAAGAATAGCATTTACGGTTTTAAATGGTTAGATTTTTAAACGGCTCTGTAAGGACCTACATTCTATCTTCAATTTTGTTTCTTGGCCTGCAAAGCTTAAAATATTAACTGCCTGGAGCTTTAAGAGAGTGTTTGCAAAACCCTATTGTATAATATCATTTCAGGGAAGAAATTTGTTTTTATTTATAGGACATTTACAAATAGCTTTTGGTAAGCTATTGGCTGTCAATTGAATACTCTTTTACCCTTTTCTTTAAGAAAAAGCATGAGATCATAAATGTCAGGTATTCTGTCACAGAGTGAGTTTTTAATATATGAGTATACTTATAGCTTATAGCTAATTAACATATTAATTAATATGCTTACGTTAAATATGTTAATAAATATGTACATATTATAGTTTCTTAAAGTAATACGTACATAAGTTTTAACAAAATTAAATAGTGCTAACAGATGCGAATGAGTTGAAAAACTGACCCTGCGTCATTTTCCCTGTCCATCAGTTCTGCTTCCTCGTGGCGATTTCTTTAATTCTTTAGCTGTTTCTGTTGATAGTTACTGCTGTATCTCCAAAGTATGTGCTGACACTGCTGTTTCTGCTTAACTGTAGACGTTAGTATTATTTCCTGGCATGACAAGGAACAGTTTATCTGAATTTCTGGCCTTGGGCATGGCATCCTTCATAGTTGCTTTATTTCTTCTTATTAAATAGTAAACCGTATTTTATATTATTACGACTATGGGAATATTGTTTACTGCACATCAGAGTCGTGTACTTCGATAATCTTTCTTTTTTTTAAATTAAATTTTATTGGGGTGACAATGGTTAGTAAAGTTACATAGGTTTCAGGTGTACGATTCTGTAATATGTCATCTATATGTCACATTGTGTGTTCACCACCCAGAGTCAGTTCTGTTTCCATCACCATATATTTAATCTTTCCTTTCTTGTACAGCCTTTCCCTTCCACCTCCAACATTCCCAATTGCCATCTTTTCCTTAAAACAGTGTATAAGAATATCTTGTACAGCCCTCTTTGTTTTTACAAAAACCCTCATTTTATTCGGTGCCCTCCTTGCCGCTGTCCCGTGACCCTTGTTGCCATGTGGGCTGCTGCTGTCTCAGCATGTTGCACAGCTGTCATCGCAGATGCATTGTTTCCTTTTTCTTCTCTTTTTTTTAATATTAAAATAAAAAAGTTTATTGTGCAACTAATCGTTGCAACCCTTAATAGGAACTGGGTCCTGCGATAGCTGCCCGCTTGGGGTTAGGTGTTGTTCCTTCACAGAATCCATGCCTGAACCTGCGGTATACAATTTTTAGGTGCCTCATTCGACTAGTCCTGGTCGTATTTTGTCTTTTAGCTTTAGCACTTCAGTTATACTTTTTCTTCTGCTTGGCAGTAGCCACATTTGCCACAGGTAGACTTCTGAAGGTGGTAGGCCTTAGAGCCACAGCTGCGGCATACCGTGCGCGTCTTTATTGCAACGCTTTCCAAATGATGACGTTCCCTTTGTCATCGCTTGCCTGCAGCCAAGACCAAAGAGGCTGGAAGAGCAGTGTTTCCTTTTTCCGTAGTTTGGTTTTACTCCCTCATTGTGCAGGAATACGTCCTGAAGTAACTTCCTAAGAAAAGGTGTGCAGGAAATGATTTTATGAGAGCTTGCACGTCTGAAAATGACGTTATTTTATCTTCACAGTTAGTCAATAATTTGTCAGGGCGTGGAAGTCTAAGTTGAAATTTTCAGCACAGAATTTTGGATACCGTTTTCTTCATTGTTTTCCAGCATTCAGTGTTCCTGGTGAGAGATTCGATGCTCTTCCTTTCCAGTTCCTCTTTATATAAAATTTTAGGATCATCTCTTTATCCCTAGTGTTTTGAAATGTCATGATGATGGGCCTGTGTATGAGTCATTTTGCTATGCACTCTGTATTTTCAGTCGGAAGACCTAGACTTTCAGTGTGAAACATTTTCCTGGTAATCTGTCACTATTGGTCTCTGCTCTCTCGGTAACGTTCCTGTTGGATGAATGCTGTTGATTCTGTGTCTGACTTTTTTCCTTGTATTTCCTGTCTCTCTCTGTTTGTATTCTATTTTCCTGAAGAGCTCCTCAACTTTTATCTTCCCAACCTTTGATTGAATTTTTTGCATTAGCTATCATATTTTTAATTTTAACATCTCTTACTCTGATTTGTACCTTTTGCATAGCATCCTGCTCTTGTTTGATGGATGACAGACATATTGTCTCAAATCTCTGAGACAATAGTTGGGATTTAAAACATTGTTTTCTTTCTTTCTTTTTTTTTTTTTTAACATTATCTCAATGTCCTCTGAGGTCACTGTTTCCGATTTATCTTGGACTGTGTCTCATGTTGGAGGTTTTTTTCAAATATCTGTTGAGTTGTTCTGGTTAGTTGTTCAATTTTTAAGTGGAAGTCACTAGTTTGTAAATTCAGGAACATCTTAAATAACTAAATCATTTTGATCGCGCTTAACACTGGAACAATGATCTAATTCTCTAAAATGTTTTAGCTATAGTCTAAGGAGAGAGAATGAGATACAGACGGATTGGGACAGGGGATGTATCAGACCTTATCATACTGATGTGTGGAGAGAAGAGCCAGCTGACTAGCTTGAATATTATTGTATGTCGTCATTTTCCCCCAAACTGGTGGTCGACTGAGCCATTTTATTCCACTAGGCGAGATCAAGTTAGAATTGCCAAGCATCAGTGTGGAGGGAGAGGTGTCTGAGCTCGCAGCTGACCCGGAAACTGTGGAAATCTTGGAGCAATGTGTGATCAACTGGCTGAATCAGATATCCACGGCTGTTGAGGACCAGCTGAAAAAGACACCTCAGGTAACTTGTGCACTATTTCCGAAGATCCCTGATACATTTCACGCTCGCCTCCCCGAGCAAGAGACAGGAGTCTGCGGATCTGTGTGGTCTAGCCTCTTTTCTTACTGTTTTGTGACCTCCTTAAAAGATAAAAATTAACATACCGAAGGTTTCCTTCTTGGGCTTTCTGATGTTAGAGTGCTACCAGATTACTTTCTGAGTGGATAAAGATAATACTGTGTGTCAGTCAGGATGCTTAGGCTGCCCCAAAACAAGAACCCCAACTCACCGGGTAAATAAGGAGGAACCTGTTGGCTCATATAACTGAAAAGTCCAGAGGCATGGCTGGGTTCAGGTACAGTTTGATCAAGACCCGGCTGTGTTTCTCTGTGAATCTCTCTGTTTCATCCTTTTCTCTCTGGTGGGGATGGGGGGAGCTTCCTCTTCAGGCTGGCTTCCTTCATGGTAGCAACTTGTAGCAGTTTCTGGCCCCACATCCCCACATTGTCCAGAGAAAGACAAAAGTGTCCTTGTCTAGCACTCCCAGCTGAAGGCCTGAGGTTCACACCTGAGGTTCACTCTGATCCTGGGTCAAGTGTCCACCCCTGAAGTCCTTGTGCAGACTGGCCCCAAATGGGGCATTTGGGAAGAGAGGACTGGATGCTAGAGAAACAGCCATAAGTGTCCACTTCATAATAATGGTGACAGTTGTTTGTGTGTGCGTGTCACCCCTCAGGGTAATGGTCCTCTGGCCGAAATTGAATTCTGGAGGGAAAGAAATGCAACTCTGAGTGCACTCCATGAACAAACAAAGCTTCCAGTAGTCAGAAAAGTCTTGGATGTGATCAAGGAATCTGATTCTATGCTTGTGGCTAACCTGCAGCCCGTCTTAACTGAGTTATTCAAATTCCACATGGAGGCCTCTGACAATGTGCGGTTTCTCTCCACCGTGGAACGTCATTTCAAGGTATGCTGGGCGCACTGCACCTTGGAACGTCAACTCTGTAGATTAGACCTCACACGGGTTTATTTTCCTTTTGTTTATTCAGCACTTAAAAAATTGTGGTAATATATATATATATATATATATATATATATATATAACATAATATTTATGATTTTAGCCACTTGTAAGCGTATAGTTCAGTGGTATTAAATACGTACACATGCTGTGTACCCATCATCACTATCTGTATCCAAAACCCACCCATCATCCCCAACCGACTGTACCCCTTAAACAATAACTCCCCCTCTCCCCCCCAGTCCCTGGTAACATCTATTCTGATTTCTGCCTCTATGCCTTGCCTACTCTGGGTATTTTATATGAGTGCGATCATACAATATTTGGTTTATTTCACCTAGTATCATGTTTTCAAGGTTCATTCATGTTGTAGCATGTGTCAGAATTTCATTGCTTTTTAAGGCTCAGTAATGCTCCATTGTATGTATAGGCCACATTTTGTTTATCCATCATCTCTTGATGGTCACGGGTCATTTCCACCTGTTGGCTATGATGCATCACGCCATCGTGAACATGGGTGTACAATCTGTTTGAATCTTGCTTTCAATTATTTTGGATATATTCCTAGGAGTAGAGTTACTGGGTCCTCTGGTAAGTCTGTGTTTAATTGTTTGAGGTGTCACAGACTGTTTTCACTAGTGACTGTACCATTTTATAGTCCCACGAGTGTAATTTTCTGTTTTGGGTTTCTTTCCCCTCTGAATTTATCACACCCAATATTCCGAGGCCAGGAATCATCATTCTTGTCCCAAGAAGGCCGGTAAAAGTCCTGTTTGTGTGGCTGAGAGGATGCTGTGTGTGTGTGGAGCACTGTGTATGTATTGGAACAGGCCTGGGCCCTGGAGTGTCCACCCCAGATCTGCGCATGCAGCCCGTCAGCCTGCCTCCTCTCTGGAGAATAGGCACAAGGAGAAAACTTACTTTATGCAGTTGCCGGAAGTTTCGAATGAGCTGATGCATGCAGAGGACTTAGCATGTCAGGAGCAGTAGCAGGAAAGCAACTGAGGCGAGTACAGCTGTACACGTGTACAAGTGTGAATACACACGTGCACACACATACGCAGACACACGTGTGGTCCTGTGTAAGCGATGCAACAGCTGAGCGAGTCCGAGGGCTTGAGCCACCACGCTGATGTTAGTGACAGCAGCGTCTCCTTCTCTGGCTTGTTTATCTTCTCTGCAGAATGAGTGTTTGTAAAGGTGAGTGGGAGCGAAGCTTCCATCACTCACGTACCACTTCTGTGATGTTTGCCATCCCTGCGTACACCAGTATCTTACTTTTCTTTAAGTGGGGTGTGTGTGTGTGTGTGTGTGTGTGTGTGTGTGTGTGTGTGTGTAATTTAGCCTCATCTTAAAACAATAATACCTATGCTATCATGGGTTTGATATACCAGTTATATAGGTTTTTCTAATATACATTAAAAGAAGTATATCTTTTTAAAAGTTCTGAATGCTTTCAAAATCATTTCACATCCTGCCGGGATACACACCCTGGAAAACAGTAGCTAAGGTCACTTTGAGAGCAGCAGCTCCGATTCATTTAGGGCATTCTTGCCACTAAATATAGTACATTTATATATGCATATATTATGTGTACACACATACTTTACATGCACTTCTGCAAATTGCTTTTTTTTGCTTTAATTGTAAATTTTGTCTGTTTTTCCATGACAGTGCATACAGACCTATTTCAAACTTCTTTTGTTTGTTAAACACTTTCTTTATAATAAGTACCTTTTTTTTTTTTGGTATTAAGAAGACTGAAATTTCCTGCACACTATTGCTTTACTAAAACTCTTTGACTGCACTGTACACCTGAAGCTGATGTTGTATAATATTGTATGTCAACTATAAGTGACTATATATATATAGTCATGGGACGTGGAGTATAGTGTGGGAGTGGAGTCAAGGGTTTTGTAATAGATATGTATGATATTGGGGGGAAGTGGGGCAGCGATTGAGGGAGAGAGATTGTCACCTCGAGGGGTAAAAAGTATAACTATTGCACTGTGTTGTACAGCTGAAACTAATTCTAAAAAACATGTATTTCACAATAAAAAAAAAAAAAAGAATGGGCTGGGAGCCAGAGGTATGGAGCCAGGTGAGCAGAACTATAACCAATAAAGAATGGAATCTGAAAAAACAACAACAAAAAACTCTTTGAGCCCAGAGTTAAGGTTGCTTTAATCTCAATCTCTCTTCCCTCTCCCCCCTCCCTTCTCCCCTCTCCCTCCTCCCCCTCTGGCACATGTCTCCGGTTAGAACATAACACACGGATCTAGCTTCCACGTTGTCCTGGAGACCATCCCCTCCATGATGAGCGCGCTGAGGATGGTGTGGATCATCTCGCGACACTACAACAAAGACGAGAGGATGATCCCGCTCATGGAGCGCATCGCCTGGGAGATCGCCGAGCGGGTCTGCAGAGTGGTGAACCTGCGGACCTTGTTCAGGTAAGAAGCAACTGACGCTCTTCCCCTCTTAAGATCTTAGACGGCTTTATTGAAACACGATTCACACCGCGTACAGTTCCCCCGTTTAAAACGTACAATTCCGTGTTTTTTAGTGTGTTCACAGAGTTGGGCATCCATCGCCGTGACCGATTTTGAGATACTGTCTTCATCTCAAAAAGAGACCTTGTGCCCTTTAGCTGTACCCCCACTTCCCCCCACCCCAGCTTTCCTAGTCCTGGGCAACCATTCATCTGCTTTCTGTGTCTGTGGATTTCCCTGTTCTGAACATTCATACAAATGGAATCCTAACAACACGTGGCCTTTTGTGTCTGGCTTCTTTCAGCATCATGTATCTAAGGCTCTTACTGAGTGTCAGTGCTTCGTCCCTTTTTATGGCCACATAGTACTCCATCGTGTGCATAGGCAGGTGTCATTTTAACCAGAACCTTCCTCCTTAGTCATCCCTGGAGAGACCGAGGCACAGGGTCAGAGGATCCTCAGTCCTGGACCCCAGACCCCCTCAGGGGGAACAGCCTCTAAGGATCAAATGTTGAAGGAGACACAGACCTTTTATCACTTTAATTAAAAAAAAAAAAGTCTCTATAGGTGACAAAAGTATCAAAATCTTGGTATTATCATTTTGCCCCGGTGTCGCAGCCCCCACTGTTGACTCCTGGCCCGGGCCCCAAGGCCACCTGACCCCCTTCACGTTCACAGAGGAAGCTTTCAGGGTGAGCCTCAGCTTTGCACACTGGGCGGGCAGCTGCCTCGAAGGTCAGCCCGGGCTGCGGCTTGGAATTCCGGCTGTGCCCTTGCAAATGGATGGAGCAGCAGCTTGCTGTGTAAGCTCCTCGTGGTGAGGCCGTGAAACCAGGCAGGCCCTGCTCCTCCACGAGATTTCTCCCCTTAGGGCCCTGCTCCCCTGGGGACCGTGGCGCAGACCCACCCAGCTCCCCGTTCCCTCCCATCACCCAATCTCTGCTTCACAGGGAAAACCGAGCGAGTGCCCAGCACAAAACCTTGGAGGCCAAGAACACCCTCACCATGTGGAAAAAGGCCTATTTTGACACCAGGGCCAAAATCGAGGCCTCGGGGAGAGAAGCCCGGTGGGAGTTTGACCGAAAACGGCTGTTTCAGAGGACGGATTACATGGCCATCATCTGCCAGGACCTTTACGACGTCCTGCAGGTAGGGAGGCCAGAGCACTCGTTCTTTAATGCACGGGAAGGTGGTGGGAGCCGGGACTTGCCCAACAGAAAGCAGTTTGGCTTCTAATATTGATATCCATTTGTTTGGGGAATTGCTTTGCCTATAAACTCACAACTGATAAGGCAGGCTGTTGCAGGATGATGGGGGAGGAGGGAGAGAATAATCCAAGGATCCTGCTGAAGGGCAAAGGGCGCA
>NW_017731478.1:1351552-1368034 GCF_001890085.2 Hipposideros armiger | reverse complement strand
CCCTTGCTGCCAAGCTTCTTTTCAAGCAACACGTCTTCCAAAATGACGCCCTTGTTGTGTTTTTTGGATCATACTGTGTCCAGAGAACCATGCTTGGGAATTCCCTCTTCCCAGAAGTGAATATTCACAAGAATTCACATAGAACACGTGGCCTAGACTAAAAGCCTTGGCAGGATTCTCGGCCAAGCCAAATCAGAAACCCAGCCCATCATGGCCAAGGGCAGCGGTCCTGGGAAGAAATGTTGAGTTGTTGCTGTAGGAAACAGGATCCCAGAGCTGCCAGCGCAGGTGCCAAGGTCCTTCTGTCCTTGGCAGCGTCCACCCAGATCTGTGCCTGTTCAACGCTGCAGCTGTGGGAAGCGGTGACAGCCACAGATAATTGAAATACAGCACAACAGAGTAACCCAAGCCAAGCTTTCCTCTTTGAATTTAAAGATAAAATATAATTGTTCCTCAGCTATTCTCAGCAGATGACAAATTGAAAAAACTTCGGAGGGTACACTGGCTAATGTCCGAGCATACTGAGTCCATTCTCATAGCGCTGGCTTTCTGACAGTGGCTTGTGCCATTGTATCAGGCACAAGCCAGGAGACAGAGCCTGGCAGGGAGAAGTACTCAAGAAAGCACACAGGACGTCATGGCACATCCAGAGCACACAGGACCGTTGCAGCTTTTCCTCATCTGCTGCGACACCCCTCCCTCCGCCTGCTTTTGCTCTCCCTGTGACCTCTGGTCCCTCCTGCTGAGTGTCTTTTGCAAAATCCTCCTCCTCTGCCTTTCTATTACATGCCGGAATTCCGCCAAGGTGGCCTGAGACCTTCCTCTCCCTTCATTCTCTTTCAGCCATGTCACCCTTGCCCATTGCTTCTACTGCTACCCACCTGCGGGTGCCTCCCTGTCACTCTGCCCCCACCCTCTCTTTTGAATGAATGTACAAAGGGCTTAGTGGCCGAGTAGATGAATTAGCAGCCCTGGCCTCATGAAGGTCCATCCATTCAGTCATTCATCCTACACGTTTACCGGGAACTCACAATGTGCCAGCCCTGCCCTGTGCTTGCTGTAGAGAAGCGCTGATGAGCAAAACCCGGGGCTGGCTATGTGACTGCGGGGCCAGTGCAAACAAAAATGTGTGACCCCTTATTCAAATTCAGGGGGAAAATGCTGTTAAAAGTATTAAAATATAAAGCTTTACCCCTTTCTTCTGATGTTTCTCACTTCCGCATGGCTTTTCTTGCTTGTTTGTCACAACTGGAGCAAAGTCGAGAAAGTAAAGAGAAATTGAATGTTTAAATTAGCAGCATGAATTTTACCATCCATCTTTATAATGTGCAGTATTGTGTTAAAATGCAAACATGAGGGCATTTGGCTCGTGTGGAATTACCATAATGACACACTTCTTATCTGGTGGCTCGTACGGGCACATGTATTTCATTGTCACCAGAACCATGGAAATGCTGCCCACAGCTAACCCAGCCATTTCATTATTTCACTTCCTGACACATGCACATTCTACCAGCATTCCCTGCCTTCAGCTTTCTGATGAGTCAGGAAGGGCTGGAAGGTAAAGGAGTTACGTGTTTTCCTGTCTCCTGGTTCCTTGTATGTCATCATCGTCAGCATGAATCGGTGGCTAATCCAGGGAAGTACTGGGTGTAAGGGGTAGTATGGTGCAGTGTTCCTCAGTCAGGGTTTCTTAGACGGTTTCTTAGCCTCTTTCTGAATTAGAAGCAAGCTCTGGTTTGAAGGGACATTGTGGTCTTTCTGAGCTGTCAGTGACCCTGCTCACTCATGGATGCAACCCGCTTACCTGTCCTGGCGTTGAGGCGCCCTGAACTCCCGCGCATAGTGGGTCCACCGGAAGTCTGTGCTCATGGGGCACACTCGCTGTCTGTGAATGGGATGCACGGAAATTCTGCTTATGTCCTCTGCTCACGTGCATGCCCCATTCTCCCATCAGACTTCATTTATAAAACACAAGTCCAAAGATAAAATTAATTTCAAGATAGTAATAGCAGAGCCTTAAGCCCAGCACGGGGCCTTTCTGAGCCTGTGTGCCTGCCCTGGTTGCACGCTGGCCCCGGCAAACACACGTGCCAGGTCTGTGGCTTCATGGAGCTTGCAGTCCAGTAGAAGAGAAGGATGGGACACATAATTGTCACACTGATACATAGCGACAGCTGAGGGAAGTGTTATGAAAAGAAGAGTGGAGGGGCCTCTGGAAGTGTAGATCGGGGCCTGACCTGTTCTAAAGGGTCAGACGTGATAAAGTGATATTGAATGAAGAGTAGTGCTAGCTAGGCACTTCAAACTGCAAGTGCAAAGGTCCTGGGACAGAAAAGAATGTGGAACTGAAAAAGGGCCGATTGGCTACAAGGAGGCAGTGGAGGGCAGTATGGGAAGAAGGGAGGATTCAGGGAGGGGCTGGACGCTGTGTCCTGTGTGCAGTGGGCATGGGACCAACGCTTATACTGGAAGGAGGTTGTCAGAGGGACATGATTCTTGTCCTCAGGCAGATCGAGATATGCAATCCGTTTGTATGAGAACATTCATGAGAATACCAAAAGGTAACCCCCTCCTGCTTTGTTTGATTGGACAGGTGATGGAGGAGTTTTATAACATATTTGGTCCAGAACTAAAGGCAGTAACAGGGGACCCCAAGCGCATCGACGATGTCCTGTGCAGGGTGGACAGCCTGGTCACCCCCATGGAAAACCTGACCTTTGACCCCTTCAGCATCACGTCCTCCCAGTACTGGAAATATGTGATAGATGACTTCAAGATTGAAGTCCTGGTAAGTAACACCTCCGTCGATTTCCCCATGTTAAATTTGTTAGGTTATTTCATTATGCTTAGTGTATGTGGTTTTTTTTAATCACAAGAAGGGATTAAATACCTGCTTTTTGTGTGTGTGTAAACAAGGAAACAGGACAGAAGAGCATAAGGTAAAAATGAACATTCCTCAGTCTTTGTCCCCACTCCTTCTCCCCAGGAGGAATACGTTTAAATCAAGCTGGACACAGTAGCATTTCTACAAAGGTGGGTCGAGTGTGTAAAAGGAGAGGATATAGGAGGGCCAGGGTGAAGAATTGGATTTAATTTAGTAAGCAGTAGGGAGCCATTGAAGGTCGTTGACCACGGGAGTGATAGAATTATACCCGAGGAAGGTTTTTCTAGCCACCACGTAAGCTGATCTGGGCTGATGAACAACAGGAGGTGGAAGATGACGTAGAAGGTTGTCGCCTGGGGTGTGGGGGAGGCAGAGCCTGTCAGAGGCTATGGCTGAGACTGTGAGTTCACTGCACACGGTGTGGTAGGTGGCCCATTGCAAGCAGCCTCCCTGCCTCGTATGGGATGTGCTGTCAGGGCAGCCCCATTTTGTAACCCCAGAGCATCTTTTATATGGACAGCCCCAGACAGTTCTACTCGGTTATGCAAACGTTTTTATTTTAGTTGTATTCAGTTTATTCTCAGCTTCTATTTAATTTCAAGTATTATTCTTTTTTTTTTTTTTTAGCTGAGCCATCCTGCCACCTGTTGGCAGCTCAGTTCGGGCCAGGAATCCAACCACTGTTGTTCAGAGCTCACACTCTTGAGCGAGCTCTTAACCAACTGAGCCACTCGGCCGGCCGTAGTACTCATTTTTAAATTGAACTTTTCATCAAAGCCACGTAGTCTACTAAAAGGCTCATAATAAAAAAAGAAGCAGCCCCAAATTGAACCCTTCTCCATCCCCATTCTTGCTGTCATTTCCCACAGTTTTAGCTACTGCTTTTGTTGTTTATTCATATTTCCGAAAGAACATGCCAGTGTGGTTTATTTCCTGATTTATCACATTGAATCAACTTAGACATCTATTAACTTTTCAGAGCAGATACAGATTTGACGGTCATATTCCTACTCCCCCTCCCTTTTTGCCTTTCTGTCATTTAACATAATTTTATCATATCTTTTGGTTAAATTACGGTCAGAGCTCACTCATTATGCCTGTGCAAATATTGTTCACTGCTGAGCCAAGAAGCCCATCATAACCACACCACCCTTCATTTTCCCTGGAGTTAATCATTACTTTCATTTTTCATTTACCCTGTTATTTACTTTGCATTATTTATTTTTTTCCAACTGCTCTAACATCCTGATGCATATTTACCAATAATGGGTTCCATCTGCTCAAATATATCAGTGCTGTTTTCCTGGAGGCCTGTCTCCCAGCTCATTGCCTTTCTGTTCCAGCCTAAACTGCCCTTCACACCTGTTCAAAGCCCTAGGACTTCTCATCTTCTCTCATTTGTGTTGGATGCTGTGTTCTAGATATCACATCTTCCTCTTTCCTTGTTTACTCCTTTGTTTTGCTGGAGCACATTTTGTAGTAGCTTTCTAAGAAAGGTTTCCTGCATGTGTGAATTCTGGAACAACAGGTATATAATTCAAGTTTGAAAATAAATTTTTAGAAATTTAAAAACATTCTTTATTGATGTCTTACTTTCAGTATTATTAGAAGTCTGATACCATTATGATTTAATTTTTATAGAACTAACCTTCTGTTCTTTAAAGAGTGGGGTTGGGATGGGGGTACAGAAGGTGCATAGTGTCCTCGCTGTGCAGAGTAGAAGAGGGAGCCTCTGTTTGCCTCGCTCCCTCCTGGTGCCCCCAAATGTTCAGCCCCCCAGACGTTTCCCTGGGGAGCAAACAGGTCCCCCTATTGCCAGCATTAGGTTATAATTCTCTGCCTCCTGCAAAGTCAGTTACTTTCTTTCCAAAAATTCCTGAACTGTCTCCTCTGCTGTATGTGCTCTCCCATTCCTTAGTCTCTTTAAGTTAATACTTAAAAAAAACTCCTTTTCAGGGCCGGCCGAGTGGCTCAGTTGGTTGGGAGTGCAAGCCCTGAGCAACGGGGTCGCAGGTTCAATTCCCACATGGGCCAGTGAGCTGCGCCCGAGCTCAGCTGCTGCTGAGCTGTCAACAGGTGGCAGGATGGCTCAGCTGGTGAGAGCATGTTATCCTAACAACAAAGTTGCTGGTTCAACTCCCGCATGGGATTGGGCCACGCCCACCTGCAACTGAGATTGAACACCGCACCTTGAGCTGAGCTGCCCTGAGCTGCCGACAGGTGTCCAGATGGCTCAGTGGTTGGAGCGTGTGCTCTTGCAACAGGGTTTCCGATTCTACTCCCACGTGGGATGGTAGGCTACGCCAACCCTCAGCTAGCATTGAGCACAGCACCTTGGGCTGGGCAGACACGGGCCGCCGAAGGGTGGCCGGATGGTGGCTGGGCTTGGAGCTGGGCTGGCTGCCCCCTCCACGGCTGGGATTGGGGGACAACAACTTAGCTGTTCGCCTTTCCCAATTCCCCAATAAAATCTTAAAGAAAAAACCCTCCTTTTCCATAATTTTGAAGTGGTTGAGGGGTTAGAGCAGAAAACCAAAGCAGCCAATCTGCCATTTTGAACTGGTCACCAGCTTCCACGAGAGCACGATGGAAATCCTTCTCGACACCGGTTTGGTTTTTGCTGATTTCTTGCCTTTTTGGGGGGCAGGTGTGTGTGTGTGTGTGTGTGTGTGTGTGTGTGTGTGTGTCAAGATAATTACAGGGGCATGAAGGATGTTTTCTTGACTTTTTTTTTTTCAGATTATTGAGAAAGAAGCAAAAAATTTTATCGACGAATCTTTTAAGACACTTCGATCAGCTGAAGCAGCATTTGACATGCTTTTAAAATTTAAGCATATTCGTTCACGGGAGGCTGTTAACCGACAAATGATGATGAAATTTAATGATATTCTTGCACAGTACTGTAAAGAGGTAATTGAAAAATCTGTAGCCGCTGTAGCAGTAAAAATGTACTTGGCAAAATGTGAACAATTGAGTCACACTATTATCTGTCTTTCCCATCTAAATTCAGGGAAAATGCCGGGTTTTTCCAAATAAATACATCACATAATATAGGTAACCGAAACAAAGTGGGTTTGTTCAGTAGAGAAATTCTGTAAGAATTTGTTGTCAAGTACAATATTGTATGCCTCCCATTGTGATGGGCCCCGTGTGATGTAGCAGCATTAATAATCAGTAATAACACCAGGAGTCAAAGGTAACCAGGTACAAAGGTCATATATTTGTATTTTTGTATCAGTTCAGAAAAATGTACCAAGCACTTGCATATTCCAAATACAGTGTGAGGCAAAGAGGTAGAGAGATGAACAAAACACAGATTCTGCCTTCAGAGAAGTCAGTACCTAGTGGGAGAAGCAGATGAAAATGAAATGCATATTTCTTATTCAGAAGATAAAATGAGCGTATGTGAAATCATTAGATCGACATAAGGTAGTGTAACATAAAGGGGTAAAGGGACCCCCTAACGTATTCATTTTCTATTGCCACTGCAGCAAATTATCACAAACGCAGTGACTGAAAACAACACAAATTTGTTACCTAACATTCGGCTCTGAAGGTCAGAAGTCCACCCCAGTCTCACTGGGTTTAAATCAAGGTGTCAGCAGGACTGTATTCCTTCCTGGAGTCTCTCAGGAGAATTCATTTCCTTGTTTTTTTCTGGTTTCTGGAGATTCATGACCGCCTTCCAGCTTCAGAGCCAGCAATGGGCAGTCCCACACCATCACTCTGACCCTCTTTTTTGCCTCCCTCTTCCCGTTTTAAGGACCCTTGTGATTACATGGACCCACCCAGGTGACCCAGGATAGTCTTTCTGTTTTAAGGTCAGCTGGTTGGCAACCTTCATTCCATCTGCAGTCTTCAGTCCCCTTTGTCACGTGATGTAGCACATTCACAGGTTCTGGGGATCAGGACCTGCTGTTATTCTGCCCCCCACTCCTAATTACCCAGATTGAGAGTGTGGAGATGGCTTCTTTTAAAATGCAGGCCCAGAGCACATAACCCGGCATTTTCACTGCTGGGTACATGGCCCAAAGGAACTGAAGGCAGAGTCTTGAAGAGAGATTTGTACACTCATGTTCACAGCAGCGTTACAACAGCCGACAGGTAGAAACCTAAGTGTCCATTGATGGATGAATGGATTTAAAAAAAATTGTCTATCCATACAGTGGAAGGAAATTCTGACACACGTTACAACGTGGATGAACCGTAAGGACATCATCTTACGTGAAATAAGCCAATCACAAAGAGCTACTGTATGATTCCACTTGTATGAGGGGCCCAGAGGAGTCCGATCCCTAGACAGAAAGTAGAATGGAGATCGCCAGGGGCCGGGGAAGGGGGCCGGGGAGTTAGTGTTTAATGGGGACAGAGTTTCAGTTTGGGAAGATGAAGAGAGTTCTGGAGATGGATGGTGGTGAAGGCTGCACAGCAACGTGAATGTACTTAATTCACTGAGCTATGCACTTAAAAATGGTTAAAATGGAAAATTTATGTATATTTTACCATAATTTAAAAAATATAATAAGCAATTGTAAAATCTCAATGACACATGCACACCCATCCACAGAGTTCAGGCCTGGCCACTGGTCATGTCTAGGACAGATTTCATAATTTCTAATAAGTCAGCCAAGTGAATGTACACAGTCTGTAATTATCAGGCCATTTGGAGCATTGTGTATGGTAAACAACAGAAACAATTGCTAGAGAATATGAGAAAAAGTAGTAAATAATAAGGAAGTAGTAAAAACACTATTCTATGAGCATATCTTAGACCATTTCCCGACATCCACTGTTCATTTCTTTAAAGATGCAAATCTCACATTTAATCTTCCTTAGCTAACACGGCGATATTTATCACTCACAGAATGCGTTTGATCGCTTTTCAGATTGACATCGTTCATAAAATCTTTGTTCAGAACCTCAACAACCCACCACTGTACAAGAATCACCCTCCGGTAGCAGGTGCAATCTACTGGGAGCGGTCTCTTTTCTTCCGGATTAAGCACACCATCCTCAGGTTTCAGGAAGTACAGGAGATCCTGGACAGTGACCGAGGGAGAGAGGTACGGTGCTGTGCTGGAACTGGCCCCTTCCGCTCCGCAGGCTATGCAGAGCTGCCTGTGTGAGAAGCAGCTCACTTTCAAAGCCATGCCTGCGACTCAGGCTTCAACTCTGCTCCCTGGTTCAAACCGCCTTTGCAGCCTTTCTCTTTGGCACCTCAAAACCTACAGCACCTTCCAGGTGGCAGGCACGTGGCTTCTCTCTGAACTTGATCTTCAGTCTCTCTAGAGGGGGACCACCATCTTTCTGATAATACTGTCCCTCCCCCCGCCCCCATGGGTTTTTGTACGTTATATTGCAGGGGCTGACAAACCTTTTTCTTATTAGTTTCAGGTGTACAAAACAACATAATGATTAGACATTTGCACCCCTCACAAAGTGATAACCCCCCCAAGTCTACTACTCCTTTGATACCATACATAGTTATTATAATACCATTGATTATTTTCCCTATGCTGCTCTTTACATCCCGTGACTGTGTGTGTGTGTGTGTGTGTGTATTTAATTACAGTTGACATTCAATATTACTTTACATTATTTTCAGGTGTACATACAGTGCAGTGGTTAGGCATTTCTATAATCTATGAAGTGGTCCCCTGATAAGTCCAGTACCCATCTGGCACCCAACATAATCTTTACAACATTATTGATTATGGTCCCCATACTGTGTTTCACATCCCCGTGGCTATTTTGTGACTACCAGTTTGTACTTCCTAATCCCCTCACCTTCTCCCTCATCCCCCAACACCCCTTCCATTGAGCAACCGTCAGTTTGTTCTCTGTATCTCTGTTCCTGTTTTGTTTGCTGGTTTATTCTGTTCTTTAGATTCCACATGTAAGTGACATATGGTATTTGTCTTTCTCAGTCTGACTTATTTCATTTAGCACAATATCCTCTAGGTCCATCTATGTTGTTTCAAATGGTAAGATTTCATTCTTTTTTATGGCAGAGTAATATTCCGTTGTATAAATGTACCACGATTTCTTTATCTAATCATCTATTGATGGGCATTTCGGTTGTTTCCATACCTTGGCTATTATGAATAGCACTGCAATAAACATAGGGGTATATACATTTTTTTCAAATTAGTGTTTTGATTCTTTGGATAAATACTCAGGAGTGGAATTGCTGGGTCGTACGGTAGCTCTGTTTTTAATGTTTTGGAGAACCTCCATACTTATTTCCATAGTAGCTGCACCAGTCTGCAGTCCCACCAACAGTACACGAGGGTCCCCTTTTCTCCACATCCTTACCAACACTTGTTTGTTGATTTATTGACGATGGCCATTCTGACAGGAGTGAGGTGGTAGCTCATGGTGGTTTTAATTTGCATTTCTCTGAAGATCAGTGATATTGAACATCTTTCTCTATGTTGTATTGACCATCTGTATGTGCTCTTTAGAGAAATATCTATTCAGGTCCTCTGTCCATTTTTTAATTGGATTGTTTGGTTTTTTTGATGTTGAGTTGCAGGAGTTTTTTATAAATTTTGGATATTAACCCCTTATCAGATATATCATTGGCAAATATCTTCTCTCACTCAGTACACCGTCTTTTTGTTTTGTTGATGGTTTCCTTTGCTGTGAAGAAACTTTTTAGTTTGATGTAGCCTCATTTGTTTATTTTTTGCATTTGTTTCCCTTGCCTGAGGAGATAGATCAGTAAAAATATGACTAAGGGTAATGTCTGAGAGGACAAGCCTTTTCTGTAGAGATCCAGAGAGTAAATATTTTAGGCATTTGCGGTCATATGGCTCTGTTGCAAGGACTCAGCTCTGCCATTGCCGTAAGGAAGTGTCTATAGGTAACACGAAAAATAACAGGCATGGCTGTGAGCCAACGAACTTCACTGTGGACGCTGAATCTGAATTCCATATAGTTTTCACCAAGTATTGTTGTTCTTTTCAATTTCCTTCTAATCCATTGAAAGTGTGAGAGCCATTCTTAGCTCATGGGCTGCACCGAATGCAACCCACTGCTGAAGCCTGCAGACAGACCCCTACCAGTCAGCCTAGATTTCAAGCTGTACCATCTCAGCAAACCCGCCAGAATTTGTGAAAGCCTGTCTTATTCCTTTTGCAAAATGTGTTAACAGGTAATTTTTTTTAAAGAGGGAGAGATGCTATTTCCAAGGACAAAGCGACACTTTCTTAAATCCCTTGAATAGGTAAAACAAAAATATTTGGAAGTGGGCAGGATGATGAAAGACTACGAAGATAGGAAGTACCAGCAGTGGAAAGAGACAACACAACAGGTTCTACCAACCCTAATGAAGAAGAGTCTGCTTACTAAGGTGCGGCTTTCCAGATCCTTGTCCCAGGTGGTGGCGGCCATGTGAGATGATGGCATCATGAGGTTTGATTTGTTGACACTCATAAAGGTGATAAGTATTTACAAAATCAAAAGCAAAGGAGGGGCCAGCCGAGTGGCTCAGTTGGTTAAGAGCGCGAGCTCTGAGCCACAGGGTCGCCGGTTCGATTCCTATATGGGCCAGTGATGCTGCACCCGAGCTGACCTGCCGCTGAGCTGCCAACAGGTGTCCAGATGGCTCAGTGGTTAGAGCGTGCGCTCTTAACAACAAAGTTGCTGGTTCGACTCCCGCATGGGATGGTGGGCCACATCCACCCGCACCTAAGATTGAACACGGCACCTTTAGCTAAGCAGCAGTGAGCTGCCGACGGGCGGCCAGATGGCGACTGGACTTGGAGCTGAGCTAGCTGTGCCCTCCACAACTAAGATTGAAGGACAACAACTTGGCTGTTTCCCTCCCCAATTCCCCAACACTGTTCCTCTTTTAAAAATAAAAAAGCAAAGAAGGGAGAGGTTGACAGGGAGACGAGGAGAGGCAGAAAGGAAAGAGCTAGGGCTGGCATAATGTCAGGTCAGTAAACGCACTGTAATCAGACAGCTCTGCTGACTCCTCGGGCAAGTGGCGTAACTCTCAGCCTCAGTTTCCCCGTTTGTAAAAATGAGTTAGATCAGATGACATGAACATGTGAAGTATTAGTGCAGCCATATAGGAAGCAGCTGGCCATTGACTGTTTTTAACCTGCAGAAAAAGTCCCTTTCATGTGATTTATCCTTATCTTTTGCACTGGGCCTGGCACATAGCAAGCGCTCAGTAAAGAAATTCTAGCTGTGACGGGGGAAAGACCTGCCTGGCGGTTTTAGGTCTTTGGTCTCTGAAATTCCAAAGTAAGGACCAAAATGAGTGACGGGCTGGGCGGGGCCTACTGGAACCGACTGGTCAGGGCCTATTAGAAGTGGGGTGACTGCTCCCCAGTTCCCACCTGCTCTTGCCGGCATCGTCAGCTTTTCCCAATTTTCGGGGGGAGCCAGAACTGTGGATTTTGACCTGCAGTTGCCCATTTTTCAGAGGTGGGTGGCTAAACGGAATTCTTTAAAAACTCTGTCCACCAAACAAAATATGTATTCTAGCTAGTTCCCGCCAGCGCCCTCGTCTGGCAGGGCATCAGGGTCCTACACGGATCACTTTCAAATCCACGCCTAACGTGGGTGGTACTGATCTGATGGCTTTTGGGGCCACCCTTCCCACGCTGACGGAACATCCTTTCCACAGATATCTGGCACTGAAGATGCTGCCAGCTACGAAAAGGGCGCTGTCTTCGTGATCAATTTTTCGTTTGCTCTCAGGGAGATTATTATTGAAACAAAGTACATGGAACAGCTGGGATTTCCTGTTCCGGAATTAGCAAGGAATGTTGCTCTTCAGGAGGACAAATTTCTTAGGTAAAAAGCTTCTTCTCTTACATTAGCAGTAAACTTTTTGGTCTTGGGATCTCTTTACGCTCTTAAAATTGAGAAAAAAAAATTATTGAGAACCAGCCTTCCGTGCCCCAAAGCTTTCATTTCTGTGGATTTTGTAACTACTAATGTTGACCACATTTGAAGTTAAAACTAGGAAATGTTTAAAATATGTTTTTAACCTTCTAAAAGTATCAATAATGAGCCTGTTCCATGTTAACATAAATAACATTTTTAATGGGAAGTAACCAATATTTTCCAAAAAATAAAATTAGTCGGTAGAGTGGCATTGTTTTCCGTTTCTGTGAATCTCTGGATCAACATTTCAGGCTGGTTCATGGTCTTGTATAACCTGTCTATGAGGTGATGAAATTTTTTACGAGCCCCATTGTACCCCCCTCATGTTACTGTCTTTTCTGGAACACGCAGGTACACAGAGGGGTTGCAGCAGATGCTGGACCATTATCACATGCTCATAGGCACGCTAAATGAGGCGGAGTCCGTTCTCCTCGAGGACCATTCTCAGGAATTAATACGCGTGTTTAGGTCTGGCTATAAGAGGTTAAACTGGAACTCACTAGGTAACCCATGCCATCTGTCTATTGCCTTTTAGAACTTGGGATGCGGAAATAATTCTTTAAGGCTGTTTCAGTGGAGTTAGAATTTCTGTAGGCACGTAGGTGTGGTTAACAAATAACTAACTCTTGAGCATTACTGAAGTACACTCTGTGGAACGTAGAATTAGCTCAAGGCTTTGGCTGGGAGTGCAGATAAGATGGGATGCTGTTTTGACACGTGACTGGTGCTCACCAGTGCTTGCCCCTCCCAAAATAAAGTGAGCGTTGCTTTTTCTTTTCTAAAATTAAAATTTTAATTTTGAAATAAGCATAGATTCACATGCAGCTGTTAGAATTCATACAGGGAGCTCTTTGTACCCTTAACCCAGGTCCCTCCGATGCTGACTTCTCATAAATCACAGCCCAGACATTGCCTTTGATCCGGTCAAGACACAGAATATTTCCCCCATGACGACTCTCACGTCACCTCTTAAAGCCACACCCACTTTCCTCCCACCTCCATCCTCTCTTTAACCCCGGGCAACCTCTAATCTGTTCTCCATTTCTAGAATTTTGTCATTTCACACATGTTATGTCATAGAATCTTTTGGGCTTGGCTTTTGTCAGCATAATTCTCTGGAGATTTATCCTAGCGCTCATTACTGGACTGTAGCGCTAAAAGTCCCGTCCATCTCCATGGCTTCCTCTGATACCACCATGGCAGGCGTGAGGGGACAGGGGCATTGGGGTGCCTCACCCCTGCACTATGTGGGTGGAAATCTAGGCCCCCAGCTGGCCCTCACAGGCATGGGTTAGGGTGTGGTCATAGTTTAGTCTGAACTCTTTGGCTGGAGTAGAACAGTGACTGTGTATAAGTGTCTGTCTTGCTAGGCTGTCCCTTTCCTGGTCCTCGGGCTTGTGTTAGGGCTTTTGGGTTTTTTTTTATATGTGTGCCTGTACCCATTGGCATTCGTGAGTCACCAGCTCCTTCAGCTCCAAGTCCAGGATATATAAGGAAAAAGAATGACTGTCATTACTCGGGTCCCGAGGTCTCCAGCTGGTTTGCCTTTTCTCCACCTTTCAGCCTTATGGTTGTTTTACAGATAAGGCGCAGGGTTTTCATTTAGCAGGAGGAATAAGGAAAAAGTGCGTCTGCTCCCTCCTCCTGGAACTGGACGTCCCCTTTAGTCTTTAAATGAAAAACGCATTTGGTCCTTCTGTTTTTCTTCCTCTCTTCTGTCTTTTGATTCAAATCTTCCGTCCTTTCTTTGTCACTTTCTTTCCTTGTCTTCATCCCTTTTCCTTTGTATGGAGAATGATGTGTGTTTGTACTTCGGCCCCAGAGCCAACCCCTTGGGTTAGAAGTCCAGCTCTCCCCACATGACTCAGCCTCCTGGAGGCTGAATGTCCCCAGCTGAAGAATGGGCTGCTGGAAGGAATTGATGACAGAATAAATATTACATGCTTAGGCCATCGCCCAACTGATCACACATGCTTCACCCGGGTTTATTGTTCACGTAATTTATCATTCTAAGCATCAGGCCAAAGGAGGTTGCGGGCAGGGTAGGCTAGGGTGGAGGGTTCAGGTTGCTGTGGCAATGAGAGGACAACAGGGTTGGACCTTCTCTTTCTCCCCACAGTGGTTTAGATATGATTATGCTAAAATCTGGACAGAAGAAATGTAGCATTTAGGCTCCTTGTCCCAGTCCCTAAGGGTGCTGTGCGGATCTTTGCCACCTCTGAGGCCCAAGGGGAGGGGTGCCAGCATTAACGGTACAGATGTTGTGGGGCGGGATGTGGAAAGAAAGTCGAAGGCCAAACGTCCTTTTTTTCTTTCTCTTTTTCTCCAAAGGTATTGCTGACTACATAGCTCGGTGCAAGCAGGCCATTGGGAAATTTGAGTCCCTTGTCCATCAGATTCACAAGAATGCAGATGACATTGCTTCCAGGCTTACGCTAATAGAGTCCATAAATCTCTTTAAATATCCAGCACCTAAAAGTGAGGAAGAACTGCCAGGTAGATCTGACTTCTTCTTTTCTTTGATTATGGAAGGAATGAAAAAAACCTCTTGGTCATGATTGCGTATACACACACACACACACACACACACACACACACACACACACACACACACACACACACACCACTCTCTGTCACACTCCCACACTGTATTCCATGGACTAAAACCATTCCTAATTATCCCCCTCATTTACCTGAAAGGATCATCAGTAATTTTTACGGGCTCACATGTACTTGTCCAAACCAGGCCTTTTAAGTGGTCTTAGACTAGTCAACAAGGAATTTGGGACCAGTCAACCAGCAATTCAAGAAAAGCAAGGCTGCCCAAAGATGCAAAAGCCACCTTCTGTATGTGGTATATTTTAGCACGCGTAACGGTCATTTCCCTGCTGCTGCTCATTTTCTGCTTCGGGTACGTATTGTTTTCTGCTTTGGGTCAAGGTTAGAGGCTGCTTTTGGATTTCCAAGACACATAGCTCATGCCTGGGTTGCTCCTTGAGGACTGTCCTTCTCTGTGTTCGTGAGGAGCTGGGACAGGTGTCTTCCTCTACAGGTGTCAAGGAGTTCTTTGAGCACATTGACCGGGAAAGGGCCAAAGATGTGGACCACATGGTCAGGTGGTATCTGGCCATTGGGCCTCTGCTGACCAAAGTCGAGGGCCTGGTCATCCACACCAACACGGGCAAGGCCCCCAGGCTGGCCACCTACTATGAGTACTGGGAAACCAGGATTTACGAAGTCCTGACCAAGCTTATCATGAAGTAAGTTAGTCTCGCTGCCAGTGTTAAAGGCTGTGCACAGATTAAAAAAGGTTTACATTCATAAATAGCGAAGGGGGATTGCACGGTGCAGAGTAAAAATCAGTGGGAGAGTAAGTCTGCTTTCTGGCTGCGGGGTGCTCCCAGGATGGAGGGATGACGTGCCCTTTTGCTCACGTTCTTGCTAGGCCCCTCACATTCAGGAGAGGACGCCATCCCTCTTCCCACTTCAGCTGTCCGAAAGACACGTGTGGCTCTGTTCACCTGGCAACAGAAAATTGCTGTCACTCAGTAGCTCCCCAAAGCCCAGATGTCTCTCATTCCCATATTGAGAGAGGCTGATTTGAAGGACGCGTGGCCCAGTCACTCTTCCTGATGGTCCCCAGGAACCCCTGGCTTGAATGGGCATCACGTATGTGTGGAATGCCTGTTGTGTGGGTCAGCCTCACACACAGTCAGGAGCTGAGTGCCTGGACTTCATTAGAAGAGCTTAGGATCAATCATTCTAGGAAACCAGCCGATGAAATTCACCCTCACCAGGGGAGAGAGGCAAAACACAGGAAGCAGACATAACGAAGATGACTCCTGTGAAAGAAAGCAGAATAGTGTTCCCAGGAGAGAATGGAGGGGCTTTTGTAATTGGATGGTCAGGAAAGGCCATGGAGAGGCCACATTTTAGCTGAGTTCTGAAGATACGGAGTGCGTTGACAAGGGAGGGGCTTTCTGGGCGAAGACAGAAGCCAGCGTGAAGTCCATTTCTCCTGAACCAGGGTCGAACAGCTTTTGGAAGTCATCATTATTATTTAAGTATCTTCCAACTAATAGATATTAACTTCCCCAAAGTAGAAACGAGCTATTTGTAAAATTTAGGCCAAAAAAAGGATATGTAATGAAACTCATCCCAAACTGTCCATTACAACCTTAGAATGTAGGCTTTTTACCTATGACTTTGTGACTGTAGTCATTTTCGTCAGCGGTTGGATGTATTTCACTCTAGTGAGTACTGAGTCTTTTTTTTATTAACCCCTCTTAGGAATTTGCAGTCTTTTAATTTTCTAATCCTTGGGAATGTCCCTTTGTTCCAAATGGAAACCATTTTGACTGCGCCCGAGATTATCCTTCATCCCAATGCAAACGAGATCAACAAAATGTGCGTCCAGTGTGTCCGAAATTGCGTGGAGATCGCCAGGGTAAGGGCAGGAATGTCTGTGGTGTTCCTCAGGTGGCTTCTTGTCCCAGAGGGCTGGGCCCGCCAGCTGCTGACGGCAAGTTGCCGAGGAGATCGGGACCACAGGTTCCACTCTGTTCTTTGTCTGGACTGTTTTAATCTCGTCCCAGCTTGTCCTCTGTGGATCTCTGAATTTTGGAGTGTCCTGCGGCTTGATCTTGGTGCTCCTTGCTTCTTTCTCCTCTCTGTATAGTCATGACCAGCCC
>NW_017731478.1:1333970-1350507 GCF_001890085.2 Hipposideros armiger | reverse complement strand
TTCCGGCTTCCTTTTTTTTTTCTTAGCATAAAACTACGTCTAGATATTACAAATAGGGAATTTCATTTTCCTGTACTTGGAAATTAATGTATGAACTGCGCAAATTTTATAATCTATGCTAGTACAGTTATTTATGAAACCTCTGTCACATAAATTCTTATAGCTTAAAGGTGCTACATCACTGGGTCTTTAAACACGGACACAGAACAATTTCCAAGTGGTAGACAAATAGGAAAAACTCTGAATCATTATGGGTATTAATCACATTAACATTTATGACCAGGTAACTTAATACGGCTTAACTGCACCATCTCTTTCAGCTTCAGGATTCATATTTCGTGACTCAAGTGGGTGGCCATTGTTATTTGCAGAGTTTGTTTTTTTGTTTGTTTGTTTTGCATCTCAAACCACTCCAAATCTCAGTGGCTAAAAATGATAACTATGTATTTAGTGCACGGTTCTGTAGGCTGAGTTCCGCTGAGCAGTTCTTGTGTCTCGGCTGTGCTCGCTTACATGTCTGATGACTGGCTGGCTGTTGGCCGGGCACATAGTTCTCCTTGGGTATAGGAGAATCTAGCTCAGTCTTGCTCATCTGATGGTTACCAAGGTTTCCAGAACATGAGAGTGGAAGCCTTATAGCTCCTGGAGCCCTTGGCTTGAGACATGACTATCACCACTTGTGTCCCTTCTGTTGGTCAAGTGACAGGCTAGCCCGGGATGGAAAACAGATCCATCTCTTGATGGGAGGAACCAAGAATTGGGGTCATTTTTGCAATCGAGCAAAATGTATTAATAATAAAGTGCTTTCCATCGCTAGTAAGAATTATGGCTGAATGCTAACAGATACGTAGGAAGCCAAATTGACCCTAAGCTACTGTGTTTTCCCATGATTTCTTATTTTGCCAGCATTTTGTTCGATGGATGAACTGCAGCTGCATCGAATGCCCCCCTCAGAAGGGGGAGGAGGAGGAAGTTGTTACAGTAAGCTTTTACAACGACATTGCCCTGAACCCTCAGATAATTGAACAAGCTGTTATGATCCCCCAAAACGTCCACAGGATTCTGGTCAACCTCATGAAGTACCTACAGAAATGGAAGCGGTACCGACCTCTTTGGAAACTGGACAAAGCCATTGTGATGGAGAAATTTGCCGCCAAGAAACCTCCTTGTGTAGCGTACGATGAAAAGTTGCAGTTCTACTCCAAGATTGCCTATGAAGTTATGCGGCACCCTTTAGTTAAGGATGAGCACTGCATTAGGCTTCAGCTTGGGCCTCTGGCAAACACGGTGCAGGAAAATGCCAAGTCCTGGGTGGTTTCGCTTGGAAAACTTCTCAGTGAGTCAGCAAAGGAGGAACTCTACAACCTTCATGAAGAGATAGAGGTAACGGCGTCACCGGGTTTAATTCAGACTGCTTTGCATGAAAGTCAGGTCTCCATGTGGTACTGGTTTTTTTTCCTGTGTTTATTTTGTGTCCTTCAAACTTTCTTTTACAGAACCTGACCAGAAGCCTGAAGAAGAGCCCCAATACCCTTGAGGACCTCAAGTTTGTCCTTGCAACAATTGCAGAAATTAAAAGCAAATCTTTAGTCATGGAACTGAAATACAGGGATATTCAGGAAAGACATCGCACCATGGCCATGTATAACCTCTACGTAAGTGAGCTGACTGCTTCCGCATTTTATGGCTGGGTCAAATACTAAGACCCATTCAGAAATACTTCTCAGGTATACGGCCATAGATTTACTCATGACTTCAAGTAATAAACTTTACATGTGAAGCCTCTCCATAATTATTCAGAATAATGAAGACTTAGAGGTTATTTTTTGATCTTGCAATGGCTCGAATAATTTTATTTGTAGACTGATCCATAACTGCACACCATTGCAGTTCTCCCTCTTCCGGGTTTTTTTTCCCCCTTTTTTCTTTTTTTTGGTGTTGATTTCTTTTAATAAGTAAAGGACTGTTGTAAAAATGATGACAGAGAGAGAGAGAGAGAGAGAGAGAGAGAGAGAGAGAGAGNGTGTATTTTTCTTTTTTCTTTTATGGGTCAAACCTCTGGACCAAGCTAGGAACCCTGTCTCAGGGCCTGGCTAGGAAACCCTGGGAAAAGACGTCCCACAGGCATGGGGGAGGCTAGACCGAGTTCCCCAGCTGGATGCCTCCTGGACCCCAGGCTCTCTTTCTTTGGTTGCTGCAGGTACATTTTGTTTGATGGCGACGTGGACGCCCTGTGGGTAGAAAACATGAATTCGGTGATGGACGACAACAAGCTGTTGACGTTGGCCAACGGCGAGCGCATTCGGCTTCAGGCTCACTGTGCGCTGCTTTTTGAGGCAAGTGGGGATGGAAAGTCACTTCGGACACAAGCCGTTCTTTCAGTTACACTTTGAAGCGTTTATTAAAGTAGGAGTAAATACAGGTGACTACAGGCAACGCAAACAGGGCAGAAGAGTTGACGGTGAGTCCAGCTCTGTGTTCTCTGCCTGCCTCCCGCATCCTTCTTCACCATATCCCAGAGGCAACTGCTTCCCACTCTTGAGCTGTTTCTTCTGATGGCCGCCCTCGTAACGCCAGGTGATGCACGTAGCAGCATGCTGTTTCTTCCTTCGGCAAGCCTATACGTTATCGAGTGACTGACTGCTATGCAAGTGAGGGCTCGTGTCTTTTTAAAATATATATTTATTAATTTTTTTCAAGTACGGTGGACATTCAATATTATTTTATGTTAGTTTGAGGTGTACAGCATAGTGGTTAGACTTTTATATGACATACGCAATGATCTCTCCGATTAGTCTAGTTCCCACCTGGCATCACACATAGTTGTTGCAACATTATTGACTATGTTCCCTGTGCTGTACTTTACATCCCGTGACTATTTTGCAACTACCAATTTGTACTTCTTAATCCTTTCACCTTTTTCACCCAGCTCCCTATCCCCTCTCCCTCTGGCAACCATCAGTGTGTTCTCTGTATCTACGAGTCTGTTTCTGTTTTGTTTGTTCATTTATTTTGTTCTTTAGATTTCACATATAAGTGAGATCATATGGTATTTGTCTTTATCTGTCTGACATATGTCACTTAACATAATACATGAGGGCTCATGTCTTATGCCACCAGCCCACTTCCCCGCCTNTAAAGACTGGTAATTCCACATTTGTCTTCCCAGGTGGCTCCTGCAGGTAAAATGATAGTTTATGTACCATGTTCGTGATTTCTTGTTCAATTTTGTATACCTTATTAGGTATTTATTGGTCTGTTTATCACTTAATAGGAATAGAACTTTTAGCCACTTTTGAAAGAGAGCTGATAAGACATGAGAAGAACCGTCAGGAGCTGGCTAACGCAGAGAAACTTTTTGATCTCCCAATTACAATGTACCCAGAGCTGCTCAAAGTGCAGAAGGAAATGAGCGGGCTGAAGCTGATTTACAAGCTGTACAAAGACCTGAAGGTACGTGGCCCCAGCAGACTTGGTGTCACTGGTGGGAGCACAAGAACTGTGTGGCCAGCGGACCTCGCTGCTGCTGTAGTGCAGAGCTGTGCCAGGGGCACAGAAACTCTGAGCTTGGCTCTTGGGGAGAGGGAGTGACGGCTAACAGGGACGGGGCTTCCGTTTGGGATGGTGAGAACATTGTGGAGCTAGATAGAAGTGATGGTGGCACAACGATGTGAATGTACTTGGTACCACTGAACTGTGTGCTCAAAAATGGTTCAGATGGCAAATGTTATATGTATTTGAAAACAACAATAAAAAAGAAAACTGTCTCTGGAGGTCAAGACTTCGTTAAGGTGTAGGATGAACTATTTAGTTGGAAGTGGAAATTAAAAGTAGCAAATATGTCATTTAGATGCCTCTCTTTAGTATTTATTCCCCATGCAAATTCATGCCATTCATTCCAGCATCTATTCACTTGGTTCTTTATAGCCAGGTGCTATGCTGGTTGGACAGTAGAGATGAGTACCATCGACTCTCACCATCCCTGCCCTTTGCGAGCCCCCAGAGAGACTGATAGTTATTAGTCTGGATTCTCCAGAGAAACAACCAATAGGAACCAAAGAGATCGATTATAAGGAATCGGCCCATGCATTACGGAGGCCGAGAGGCCCCAGAATCCTTAGTTGGCAAGGTGGGGCTGCAGGAGAGCCGGTGGTGGTCTCATCCGAGTGCGAGCTCGAAGCTGATGGCCCCACTCGAAGTCAGGCAGGACGCACATGAGTTTGCCCCTGCTCAGCGTCTTGCTCTATCAGGCCTCAGTGCACGGGCTGAGGCCCGCCCGCAGCAGGGAGGACCATCTGCTGTATTCAGTCCGCTGATCTAAATGTGAATCTCACCCAGAAACCCCTCAGGACACGCCCAGAGTAAAGTCTAACCATGGCCCAGTCAAGTTGACACCTAAAATGAGCCCTCCCATGGACGCACGAACACCTCACCATGCTGCCATGAAATGTCATAGGGTGAGGTGCCCAGAGCACTGGAGCCCTGAAGGGGGAAGGTGGTGTCTCGGGGAGGTGGCATTCCAGCAAGGCTGTGAGTTGGGAGCAGGGTGGGCCTGGTGCGGCCCCTAGATTTGGGCCCCCCTACTCCAGCACCACCTCAGCTAATTCCATCTGCAATGACCTTATTCTGAATAAGGTCACATTCTGAGGTTCCAGGTCGATATGACTTTGGGGAGACACTGTTGAGCCTGGTATGACTAGGTGTGGGGTACATAGGGGAGAGGAACAGGACTGAGCCTGGGGTGCACCATCAATTCAAGGTGGCTGTGGGTAGATGGGTGGAAATATTTGAGAAGAAGTGAGCTTGACCAAGGGTTAAGAAGTTGCTGCCCTGGTCAGGCTGCCCCCGCGTGTCCGAAGGGGTCTTGTTGATGGGACTTTCTCGCCCATTTCCAGCTTGCAAAAGAAGAGTGGTCTCAGACACTGTGGATCAACCTGAACGTTCAGCTTCTCCAGGAAGGAATCGAAGGTTTTCTCAAGGCCCTCAGAAAGCTGCCCTGGCAGATCCGAAGCTTGTCAGTGGCCCACTACTTGGAAGCAAAGATGAAGGCGTTCAAAGACTCGATTCCTCTACTTCTTGACTTGAAGCACGAGGCACTTCGGGACAGGTTTGTCTCGTCCTCTGGGAGCCACTGTGAAAGTGTGGGTGGAGCTTGCAGTTTAAAATTGGTCTTTGCTTAGCTTTGACGACCGAGAACAAGGTCTCAGGAGCGATGCAGGGCGAGTCCTATTTCCACAGTCTTGTTTCTGTGTGAACTTTTTGTCAAATGATCGACCACAAGGATCCTCCTGTTTTTTTGTGTTTTTTTTTTAAAAACAACCCTGTCCGTTGTGAAGTATCACTTGCAGTTGCTTCGTTCAAAGGCTTCTTGTTTTTTATTTAAATTTAACAAGAGGTCCAGATCAGTGCCGTACAGCAGAAACATACAACCCACATACGTCATTTAAAATTTTCAAGCAGCTGTGTTGAAAAAGTAAAAACAGGTGAAATTAATTTTAATACTATATTTTAACCCAATATACAGAAAATAGTATTGCGTCAACATGTAATCAATATAAAACGTTCTCCACAAGGTATTTTGCATTCTTCTTAAAAAAATACAGGGCAGCCTGGTGTGTGTGTTACACTTAAAGCCTATTTCAGTTTGGACTCACCACATTTCACATGCTCAGTAGCCACACGTGATGAGTAGCTGCTGGATTGGACAGAGGAGGCCTCGCGAGTTTTTTTAATGGAATAATAGCCAGGTCTCGGGGTGGTATGGAGAAGAGTCACCTGTCATTTGTCATCATTTGGACGTGGCTCCACACAGACAGGAATTCGTAGGAACTTCGTGTGTTGTGTTCTCCCTGTCATGTTCCTCTGTCCCTCCGTCATATTTCCCAGTGGGCACAGAGTCACGTCATGGCATCAAATGACTCCATTTTCCTTAGGAGAAAGGCATCCCATTTCAGTCCCCTTCCAGTCCCTCTGATCATATCAATGAGACAGCCTCTGGCAGGTGCTAATATATCTTTGACATGTCTCTGCACCCATACACTTCTCTTTCCACCAAGTGTAGGCTGCCTTTAGGCTCAGGTGACATGGATCCTAAGCCCATCTTTGTCACTGTTCTTATTGAGTCACCTGGGCACTCCCTTTTACCTGTGCAGTCTTCAGTTTTCTCACCTGTAAAACCAGGTAGAAGGAAGCATTGTCTAGCTAACTTTCCCATAACCCAGTGTTTCCGAAACGTATTTCTTACCATTTTTGTCATATCCCAGTATCACCTATACTATCATTGCTCTCTCTGCATTTTTCTATCAGCTTACTTCTTTTTTACTTAAGTGAATGTATTCTAAAAAGAAACTTACACCACCATCGTAAATGGGAAACCAAAAGCTCTTGCCATAAAAAGGAATTAATTATAAAAATACAAATTAAAAAAAAATTTGAGCTCTCCAAACTGTTGCCTGTGGCTGAGCCAGTGGCCTGCCTAGGGTGAAAGGTGAAGACCAATGAAGTGGCGTTGACAGCGGCACCAAACTGAGACTTCCTCTTTGATGTGATCAGGAGTGGAAAGGGAACTGACAGGGAATCACTTCCGTCAGGGGACTCAGCGTTGCAAACTGTGTCACCTGTGGACCCTCTGACCCTCCACAGGCCTATACTGCCCTCTACTTCATATCAGCTCCTGGGCTAGGCCCAAGCGTGGAGAGTGACAAAACAGTAGATTCTTTTTCTTGACCGTTTCTGTTTGTTTTTGTGGATTTTTACAATAAAAATGGGCGATTTGACACTTAACTGCCTGTGTGCTGGGCACCCGGCATTCTGCTGGCCCAGCACCGTGGTTAGCTGCCTTCTTACATTCATTCCACATAAATGGAACCAGAGAAATGGGTGACCCCACGGGCCAAACGCATACTTTAAAAGGGGGCCAAACAGGGTCAAGCTCAGACCTGCTCGATGTGTCTGTGTGCGTGGAGGTCTGTCCTGACCCTCCTGCCCAACGCAGACCCCCCTCACTGTCTCTGTCACTCTGCAGCTTTCTGTAGCATGCAAAACAATGGCCAGGTGTGTCATTTATAAGCAATTATTTATATATTCCAGTTATTTAATTGTTTTATCATGGACTGACAGTCTCCCCAAGTAGGTGGGACAGTTCCCGAGGGC
The DNA here is from genome assembly GCF_001890085.2 of Hipposideros armiger. NCBI lineage: Eukaryota > Metazoa > Chordata > Mammalia > Chiroptera > Hipposideridae > Hipposideros > Hipposideros armiger. Next base: position 1,343,355 of record NW_017731478.1, on the reverse strand, counting down.
AGGGACCTTTAGTTACCGGCCACCCCCTGCAGCTAGCCCACTGCCTGGCACAGAGTTAGCATTTGATAAATGCTTATCGAGTACATGAGAATTTGTGATTCACACCAAGGTCTCAAGCAGGCTGAATGATCCAGTAGAGGTTGAGGCCACTGGTCTAGAGACTATGGCAGAAGCAGTTTCCAAAAAATTAAGAGCTGTATGTTTTCTTAGGTGGTTGTGAAGACGAGCCATCTAAGAGAATGTCTTGCTAGATGCTGTTTCCTGGGTTAAATTCTGGCAGCTAGCCGGATTTGGGGGAATTTTGCAGATGTAATTCCAATGATGTCCTCATATTTCAGAATTCCGTTACAAGAAGTATTTATAATGGGATTGCCCTGCGATTTCAGTGGGGATCATTAAATCCACAACCAAATTCAGTCAGCGTAAAGATTTTCATGTTGATGCCCTTTCAGGCACTGGAATGAGCTTATGGAAAAAACTGGCGTGAGTTTTGAAATGACTGAAACGTTCACCTTGGAAAATATGTTTGCTATGGAACTTGACAAACATACAGACATTCTCAATGAGATTGTCACAGCAGCTGTCAAGGAGATCGCCATTGAGAAGGTAAGACTATTTTTAGTTATAAAACGGTCTAGAGAAAAAAGAGAATTTTTTTTTTTAATTCAAAGAGAAAACAGGTTTGCTCTGGTACCTGTTGTGTTTGAGTAATAAAGAACTATGTGTTCTAGAAGTAGAATTTCAGGCACTTGGTTCATTTTTTTATTGTCTTTAATTAATTATAGTTTCATTTCTGATTTATGTGTTAAAGAAATAATGGATGTTCGTGATACACAACTGAGAAAATAGATCACACATAATTCCACCACCTGAATATAATTATTACTAACATTTTAGTGTACATCCTTTAGTGTACATCCTTAAGAATGCACATACACTTGTGGACATACACATATACACACACAAAACACATATAAACATGTATACACACATATACACATGCCCACACATATGCACACACACAGATGTACACACATATAAACATAGTATACATATGCACATAAGTATCGATACAGATGTTTTTTGAAAACGTAATCATAAATAGGCTTATCATTTTATAATTCAGTTTTCCTGCTTCACAGCAGAGGAAATGCGGGCAGGGTCTCACGAGTATGCAGACTGCAGGCAGGCTACGGAACGTGCACCCTGGTTCCGGGGCCCAGCAGCTGAGTGAACTGGGCGAGCTGCTGCACCCCTCTGAGCCCCCCGCTCCTGCCTCTGTAAACGTGGGTGATAATCAACCCTGCCTCAGCAGGGGGCCTTGAGGACCGAAGGAGATCATGTACAAGCGTGCTTACGTGGCACGCAGCAAGTGCTTGCTAAACGATGACGAGGTGCCCTCCTCCCCGTGACAGAATCTCTGCCTATTCGGAACACTGACCCCAACTCTGGGTTGAGACTTGACCAAAGGCAGGCTCAGGGAGCTGCTGCTGGGTTGGGGCTCAGTTCTTTCAGCTTACGTGCCTGAACTGTGCTTCCTGTGTTCCTGCCCAGGCTGTGAAAGAGATTTTGGACACGTGGGAAAACATGAAGTTTACAGTGGTCAAGTACTACAAGGGCACCCAGGAGCGGGGCTACGTGCTGGGGTCGGTGGACGAGATCATCCAGTGCCTCGATGACAACACCTTCAACCTGCAGAGCATCTCAGGAAGCAGATTTGTGGGGCCTTTTCTGGACACGGTTCACAAGTGGGAGAAAACACTTTCTCTAATAGGGGAAGTCATTGAGGTGAGAAAAAAGACTGGGAATGGGGGCTGGGAGCCAAAGCACAGCGGGAAAGACCCCTTACAACCGTTAGGTGGGAAACAGCACTGCTTTTTTTTCTTGGTTAATTTTTTTTAAATTGACACAAAATTTACATAATGTAAAATGAACAGTTTTAAAGTGTACAACTCAGTGGCATTTAGCACATTCATCAGGCTGTGCAGACACCACCTCTGTCTAGTTCCAGAACATTTTCATCACCTCAGAAGAAAATCCCAGTCATCCCTACTCCTGCCTCACTGGAGCCTCTGCAGCCTCCAGTATGTTTTCTGTGTCAATGCTTTTGCCTATTCTGGACATTTCCTATAAATGGAATCCTACAGTATGTGGCCTTTTGTGGCTGGCTTCTTGCACTGAACCACCATGTTTTCAAAGTTCATTCATGTTGTAGCGTGTGTCAGCGCTTCACTCCTTTTTATGCCTGATTAATGCGCCATTGTGTGGATGGACCACATTTTGTTTATCCTTCATCAGTTGATGGACATTTGGGTTGTTTGCAGCTCTTGGCTGCTGTGAATGGTGCCGCTGTGAGCAACCCTGTACGATTATTTTGAGTCCCTGTTTTTTTCAGTTCCTTTAGGTCTATACCTAGGAGTGGAATGGTGGGTCCCATAGTGACCTGGCTTGAGCTTTGCATGGGCTTCTGTATGGTTTGGATCACAGGGCTCCAACCTCTGCACACAGCTAGAAGCTTTCTCCCTGTCCGGGATGGCGTGCACAGTTTTCTTGTGCATTTGAGTATGGCTGTGTATTTTAAGATATTCAGTTATACTTCCTCCATTGTCCTGTATCTTTGGGGAGGAACGTATGTGCTCACTCTGCCGTCTCACCTGGGAAGTCCTGTGACTGAGTTGATTAGATTCTGTCCCATGTGAGGGTGGAATTCTGCCACACACACCTCAGGGTGCCCATGCTGATGGTCAGATTGTGCATTCACAGATTTGGATGTTGGTTCAGAGAAAGTGGATGTACCTGGAAAGCATTTTTATCAGTGGAGATATCAGGTCACAGCTTCCAGATGAGGCGAAGAAGTTTGACAACATCGACAGAGTATTCAAGAAGGCAAGTGACGGGCTTCTATTTCAGTCATAAAAGGAGGACAGTGATTTGAGATACGGTGTATTTGCATGTAGCATTTGGTCTATTCCTAGCTTCAGAGTTTTCTCTGTCCTTGTATATGACCTCAATCTGTTCAGTAAAAATTTCCATTTGCTCTATAGCTGCTGGCATATGGCACTTTTTAATATTTGTTTATCTCTATTATAAAAGTGATACTTGCTTTAAAAAAAACAACTTGGAAAATGTAAAAGAGTAGCAAAGATGTATCTTCCATAGTTCTTTCATAGTTCCGTCAGCTAAACGTGGTCACTTTATCTGTCATGTCTCTTTTTTTCCTATGTATATAGGTTTAAAAAACACAATTATAATGATATTTTGTATGGTCTTATAATTTTCTCTTGATATAATGAGAAACATATTTCATATTTATAAAATCATCTGAGAAAATATTGTAATGCCTCGATAGAATGTTCCAGTGAGTGGCTCGACACTAGTTCAGTAGATTATTGTGTAGTAACCCAGACATCTCGTTTGAATCGGAGTTCTTTGCTTTCATAAATAATTTGCAGGCTTATGCCTAACACTTTCCACATGTAGGATGAATATCTTACGATAGGTTGTCAGAAAGTGAATTGCCCATGAAAGAGTGTGCCCATTTTGAAGTCCTTTCCAGAAAGGGTTGTGCCAGTCATCGCTGCTGCTGGTGATTAGTGGGGTGAGGGTTTTAACCCAGCCCCTTTGACCTTCAGGCCCAGTATAGCTAGTTAGTGATGCTGTTATATTCTACAGTTAAGGGCGCTCAGCTCACATTTGGGTCTCCTTTATCCATTAGAGTTTATAATTTCTTTTTATCCATTTGCATAAGCTCTTGTAAAAAATGAAACTTAAAAACACTATACCACAAATTCGTATTCACTAAAGAAGGGTTCAGAAATTATAGAAAAGCAAAAAACAAAACAAAACAAAAAACAAACAAAAACACTGGCAATCTCACTTCCAAGATAACCATTTGAACAGTTTATCATAGGTCTTTCTAGAATTTGTTTATTCCTATGTAGACATATAAATAAATAGATAGACAAGTATTTTATTTATTTTTATTTTTATTTTTTTTAGCTGAGCCATCCTGCCACCTGTTGGCAGCACAGCAGCAGCTCAGCTCAGGCTGGGAATCAAACCGGCAACCCTGTTGCTCAGAGCTCACACTCTTGAGGGAGCTCTTAACCAACTGAGCCACTCGGCTGACCCCAGTAGACAAATATTTTAGAAAAATAGAGTCATTAAAAATCCAATATGATTGGTTATTTAAAATTTCACATCTTTGACCTGTATTTCAATAGATAAACATCTAATTGAAGAAAATTGTCATGGCATGTAATTGACCAGGTTCCCTATTGTTGGACATTTAGTTATTTTCTTTCCTTCCCTTTTTTTTGCCATTATAAAAAGTGCTATAGCAAATATTCTCATCTATACAAATTGCTCATCGTGGAATTGCTGGCTTCACCCATTCAGCAAGTGTTGATTGAGGGCCTACTAGGTGCCAGGCACTGTTGTAGGTGCGTGGGGCATGTCAGTGAGTTTTATAAACGAGATAAAAGTCTCTCACCGGGGCAGCTGACATCTGAAATAAGTAAATTATATAAAGTACGTTAGAAGGTACTAAGGACATGCTCATTTAAACGTTTACCAGCTTTTGCCAGATTGGCCTCATCAAAGGCTGTGGTTCTGGGGAGTGTCAGTTCGCTGTCGTGCATGGGCCCCAGCAAGTGCCTCCCTGGGGCACAGCAGTGCTCCCACTTCCCTGGCTGACAGCTCCCCTTTCGACCTTGTCCAGATCATGGGTGAGACCTTAAAAGACCCTGTGATCAAGAGATGCTGTGAAGCCCCAAACCGCATCAGCGACTTACAACACATCAGCGAGGGCCTCGAGAAATGCCAGAAGAGCTTAAATGACTACTTAGATTCCAAGAGGAACGCCTTCCCCAGGTTCTTCTTCATTTCTGACGACGAGCTGCTCAGCATCCTGGGAAACAGTGACCCGCTCTGCGTCCAGGAGCACATGATCAAGGTTGGCCTGGGGTCTCCGGGGTGGGAGGTGGTGTGTGTGTGTGTGTGTGTGTGTGTCCGTCCCCACGTAGGCTCCGTAACTATGGTTTGTTTCATCCAAGTTCTCTTTCCAATTTGGTTCAACCCAGAAGTTGAAGAAGGAAATCAGCATTTTAAAGAAATCAGCATTTTTAAGAAATGCCGCTGGAGTTTTATTTGGAGCATAAATCTGATGACATCCACTGTCGTCTGAAATGACACCAACATTCAGCTGCTATTTGTTGCCATTTTTCCACAGTCCAAAATCCACATTTTGAAAAACTAAAAAAATACAGAAATACACAAAGACTAAAATAATAAGCAGAGAGGCAGTACAGGACGATGCTTCAGCACATGGACTCTGGAGCCACATTGCCTGGGTTCATATCCTGGCTCTACACGGATTGGCTGTGTGACTTTTGGCAAGCTGCTTAACCTCTATGGGCATTGGTTTTCTTATCTGTAAATGGGGTAACTCCAATAGTTAACCTGCTTCTGTGGGGTTTTTATAAAGATTAAATGAGTGACCATTTGTTAAGTACTTCGATCAGTGCCTACCTTACAATGTTGGCTAAATAATCTTATCTACCACCCAGAATTGACACTTGTTATCATTTGGTCATATTTTCTTTGTTTTTATTTTTATTTTTGAAATGAAAGTTGTACAGATAAAGTTGACATACTCTTTGTCCCCATTCCCATTCACAGTTCTTGCCTCATTCTCGAGAGGCAGCCACTATCATCAGTTTGTTGCAATTCCTTCTAGCCCATGTTTTCAAACGTTGACATAAACGTGTGTGTATTGTGAACAATGTTGAATGGCAGGAAGCACCAGAGAGAAAACCGCCTTTTGTGCTAGGGAACCAGGGCATGGCTGGAAATAATCGCTGGTTAGCTAATCAAAGCTCTGTGTATCAGCCTGGTGCAGGGGTTCTAAACCTTGACACTATTTACACTGTGAGCCAGGTAATTTTGTGTGTGTGTGTGTGTGTGTGTGTGTATGTGTGTGTGTGTGTGTGTGTGCCGCGCAGGTGGAGGCGGGGACTGTCCGGGGCACAGTAGGATGTTGAGTAGCACCCCTGGCCTCTACCTACTAGATGCCAGGAGCGTCCTTTTCCAGTTACGACAACCAGGAATGTCTCCAGACATTGCCCAGTGTCCCCTGGGGGCAAAGTCACCTGTGGTTTTGGACCAGTATTGAAGAGTAATTCCTCTTCTCCAAATAAATGAAGCATGAGGATCAAGTGATTTCCTCCATACTTTCCCTTTGGTTAATGCTGATTTCCTTCTTCAAGTAAGATTCATCGTTTTGATCGCATGTTTTCCTTTCTCAAAGGGGAGGCTTATATTTCTGTTTTCACTTTTACAGACACATATTTTACCGCTATAGAAAAATGTGTTGGTAGAAGCATTTTGTTCACTGGTAGTTCCTTTTGCAAACCTCTGGTTTTATTCTTTAGGGCTCATTGCCTTTCCCGCCTCCTCTCTGATTTGCAGGGTGCTTTTTCCACTTCCCTGAATTTTATTCTGATTAATAACCACGATGATAGCCAACAAACAGCAAGTGTTTAATGTGCTGGCACTGCACACGTTGTTTGATTTCACCCTTCCAGCCTCATTTTGTAAGGGCCAGAGTTATGTTTACTGCAGGCTGAGAGGAAAAGCACCTTGCCCCAGTTGCCCAACTGGACACTGGGGAAGCCAGCCTTCCGCCTCAGGTCTCTGATTCCTCGGTCCTGGGGCATTCCATCCCAGACCAGCCCTCCTCTCCTTTGTCCAGCTGGCCCTGCGTCCAGATGCCTCTCCACAGTAGCACACACTCCACAATTGCAAGTCTGTCTTTTTCTTTCTTTCTGTTTAAATCCACCACAGACCTTTGCACAGTGCAGAACAAACGGAAGTACCCAAAGTGTGTTTGTCCAGTGAACAGACAGCTGGGCGAATGGACTCCACTTCGGGTGCGTCCTGGCAGCTGTGATGTGTGCCGAGCACTGCAGGCTGCTCCATGGTTCCGGAGCTCAGTGACAGCATCCCAGGGCAGCCTCTCCCTTTCTATTGCAGATGTATGACAACATAGCGTTGCTGCGGTTTAATGACGGGGACAGTGGAGAAAAACTGGTGTCCGCCATGATTTCAGCGGAAAGGGAGGTCATGGAGTTCCGGAAGGTCATTCGGGCCGAGGGACGCGTGGAGGACTGGATGACGGCCGTTTTGAACGAAATGCGCAGGACTAACCGGCTGATTACCAAAGAGGCTATTTTTAGATACTGTGAAGACAAAAGCAGGTAAGGTCGTGAATGCAGACACGTGTTACTTCGCCATATTAATAGTCACGATGGATTAAGTTTAAGGGTTGGAGTAGCTTGAGTGGCATTCCAAATGAGATTTCCTTTCTCATAATAAGTAGCTGATACATGTCTGCCTTTAGAGCATCATCGAGTACAGTACTTCCCAAAGTGTGGTCCTTGTACCTGCAGCATGAGGGACCCTGGGAGCCTGTTAGAGACGCAAATTCCTGGGCCCCGCCCACCCAACTCTGGGGGTGGGACCCAGGGATCTGTGCTTTTGTGACACAGGGGATTTCTGAGCACATTCAAGTGTGAGAACCTGGAACCCAGTGGCCCAACAGAAACTTGGTGTTAGTAGGGTTGATTCCACCTATAGGTTAATGAGTAAAGTCTCTTCTAAAATGTTTACTACATTTCAGTGTGTCAGAAACTCACTCCTGGAGTTTTGTGCCCTGCGAGCTTTGGCACTGAGCCTAGGAGGGCTGGCTTCGTTTAACTGTGCAGTGGAACTCCAGTACACAGGAGACAACTTGTTCTGTTAGACTTGGGTGGGATTCCCGGGAAGGTCGGAGTGTAATTGGCAGGGCCCTTATGCAGACACAAAACCCTTACTATTATTATGAGAACGCTGTTCTCTTGATTTTCTACACTGCTGTTTCGATTTTGCAAACTGGAAGCGCCTATTTAAATAAATTATTAGGACAAAGCGTAATAGTTGTATGATTATGAGCCTGCTCTTTCTCAGGTTCTGTAACATTAAAAAGTTGGTTTAAATATTTATGTAATCGAGTTACGTAGCTGTATTATTCAGCGGTGTGCTGGTAAATTGGCTCTCTGAAAAGAAAAACAAAAAGCTTTGATTTAGAGTAATTTCTTTATTCCAACTAGACAAAGCACTAAGGATCAAATGNTAGATGGTTTCCTGAAGCCCGGCTGACGCCTCTTCTGTGATTTAGGCTGGGGCTGACAACAAAGCTGTACATCCTGAACCCCAAAGCCGTGAGCGTCATCGAGCTGTACGGCATCCTGGACCCCACCACCCGAGACTGGACGGACGGGGTGCTGTCGAACATCTTCAGGGAGATCAACAAGCCCACGGATAAGAAGGAGCGCAAGTGAGTGCCATGGGGCGCCGGGAGCCTGTGCCCGCGCATGCGAGCTGGCCGATGGCGTGCAGGATTGTAGTGTCGTGCCCGGGTGCCAGCAGCTTTAGAGTCAGAAGCTGAGGGTCTGCTCACGAGGTGCCAGGTGCCATCTCAGGGCTCTTCATGGGTTGTCACAATCACCCTCTTCAACTGTAATTGTCCCCAGCTCCCTCTGGAGGACGCAGAGGCCTAGAAAGCAGAAGGAACTGGTGCCAAGGCCACAGATTGGAACGTGGGCTGTCAGAGCCCCATCCCCCAAACACAGCTGCCATGCCGGGCTGCCTGTACAGCAAGGAAAGGCAGCAGAGCATCATGGAAAGTGCTGGAACCCCCTCCTGAGCTTTTTCACCTCTAGACGAGTTTGATGATGCCCGCCCTGCTCGTGTCACCACACGCTGTGGCGGCAAGGGTCCCGTGAGGCCAAGAGCAGAAATGCTTTGTTGGCAGAAACCTTTTCCAGGGTTAGTTGTTCCTGTGACACTCAGGGATGATCCTGGCCTTGTGTTCTAGTCCAACCCCATTAATAGGAATGCCTTAGATAACAAAGCCCGAAGTCACAGCTAATTCTTTTTAGCAATTCTCCCCCAATTCTGGACCAACCCACGATTTACATCGTGCTCGGTTGTCCTGTCTCTTTGACGTCCTCAGGCGTTCTTCAACGTTTACGGCCTTGATGTTCTAGAAGATTGCAGGCCAGCTGCTGTACAGAACGCCCGCAGCTTGGGTTTGTCCGATGCTCCCTCATAGTTGGAGGGAGGCTACACGTCTTTGTAGGAATTTCACAGATGTGACACGGTGTCCTCAGCGTCTCATCGGAAGCACATGATGTTGGTTTACTGTGTTATTAGTGGTTTTAACTTTGATCCGCAGGTTAAGGTGATTTCTGACATTTTCCTCTGTAGTTGATATGCAGCCTGTGGGGAGATAGCCCAAGAGTGTGTACATAGCCCATTCCTCTTCACTCAGGGACTTGAGCATTTA
>NW_017731478.1:1316112-1331181 GCF_001890085.2 Hipposideros armiger | reverse complement strand
TTTCTCTCATACTATTTGTCTTTATCTTATCTTTATTTGTTTTTGTTTTTTCAAACTTTCTGTCATAGCCCCTGAACCTGCTTCACAGCTGGGGGCCTGAGACTTGCTTTCACTTTAGCTTGATGTTTATGCCATTCTGACTTGACCTGCAAAACTGTCGATGCAGGAGTGTTCGTGCACATCATTACCTCACTGGCTGGCTGAACTGTGCCTTTTTTTTCTTGGAAAGAGAGATAGCCATGGTCATACTTCTGGTTTAGACACTTACTTATTATGTTTTATATTTGCAATTTCAACCGTGTTAAAAAAAAAAAAAAAGACCGAAAGGATGACACTCCAAAACAATGTTTGTTTCTTGGTGGTGGGATTTGGATAGCTTATGTTCCTCTTTATGCCTTTCTATTTTTGTGAGCTATTCTACAGCATATTAATGTCACCTTAATTTTATAGTAATAGAAAAGTAAAAAGTGCAACATCTGAGATGTATAATTTTTCATGATGGACCTACGTGTTCAATTAGAAGCCTCATGACAGCTGTGTTAATCTGGGTATGACCTGGGTTTTATGCAGTTGTAAAAACTGCACAAGCAAAAGCTTTTAAACATATAGTCCAGTTGTTTATAGCTCTAGACATGACTGATTTTCTTTATTTCTCCAGGTTGGGGATTTACAGTATGCTTCCCCCGCAACTGTGTCTCGATGTGGAATGGTGTATGTGGATCCTAAAAACTTGAAATATCAACCATACTGGAAAAAATGGGTTAATCAAATACAAAACAAGGTGAAAGTGATTTCTAAAATGAACTTAAAGTTACTAGCATCAGTGGCTAGTTGGATAGACATAACCCAGAGGGATGTTGGTAGTTGAAGGCCGTGTCCTTGACCTTGACCTGCCCATGACCTTGAGCTTTTAATGTTAATCAATAAATTGAATGGAAACATGGAAGACACACTTATTAGATTTCCAGATAATTCACAGCCAGTGGGATTTTGATAGCCTAGAGCAGGGGGTGATGAATTTTTCTTGTAAAATTGGGTGGAGAGTAAATATTGTAGACTTGGTGGACCATGTGGTTTCTTTTGTAAGTACTCAACTCTGCCATTGTGGCATGAAATCAGCCACAGTACATGAATGGGCGTAGCTATGTACCAATAAAACTTTATAAGGAGCACAGGTGGCTGGCCAGATTTGGCTTACAGGTTGTAGTGGGCAACCCTGGTCCAGCCAACCCCAGCTATTGAGAGACTTGTCCCTACGACAGCTGTTCTCAACCTGTGGGTTGCGACCCCTTTGGGGGTCGAACGACCCTTTCACAGGGATCGCCTAAGACCATCGGAAAACAAAAATATATTTACATTATGATTCATAACAGTAGCAAAATTACAGTTATAGAGTAGCAACGAAAATAATTTTATGGTTNCTGATGGAGGGCCCTGGGTTCCAGTACACAGTCAGGTCTGGGGACACTCTCCCGACTCTCTGATAGTCCTCCTCATCATGCATTAGGTGAGCCTTGCTATCAGCGTTGGCTCGCTGCCGACCAGTCACAAACCAGCAGGTGGAAGTCTTGGTGGTGAACGCTGAACAGGGTGTCCCATCAACCCAAATGACTTACTGATTTCAGTGACCACAGACACTGAGAAAAACCTCTCCTCCGTTCTTAAGCCCTCCTGGACAGAAGGAGAGAGTGTCTCTGGATACCCAGTGACCCTCTGAAATTCTTTCCCATTCAGGAAATCCTTGAGGAGTACAATGAAAGCAACATCAAGATGAACCTGGTTCTCTTTGACGACGCCCTGGAGCATCTGACGCGCGTGCACCGCATCATCCGGTTGGACAGCGGCCACGCCCTGCTGGTGGGCCTCGGCGGCTCCGGGAAGCAGTCTCTGGCCAGGCTGGCTGCCTTCACAGCCGGCTACGAGGTGAGGCCATCTCCCTTCCCAGAAGTAGGTTGGAGATGCCAGCTCCTGCAGTTGGTAGTTCATGCAAACATTGGAGCAGCCTGTAGCATCATAGCACGATGTTTCCACATAGTATAAAATGGGGTTTCTTTGTGTGTGTGGGGGACTCAATATTATTGTAACTGAGTATCCGGAGTATCTACTTCTTGTGATTTTTTTGGAATGGAGACTATGCCACGTTTGAAAGTCAAACACGAGCAAATCCTGTGGTTGGTGATGTGCACGCATGTGGACAAGGGCCTGGCCCAGATCCCCGTGGACCAGCGTGCAGTCGGCAGCTACCCCGGCTGCCATATCTGCACAAGCAGCACCAACAGCCCCGGGCCATTCTTAGAAACTCTTTTTAAAATCCAGCTTTATTGAAATATAATTCACAGACCATACAGTTCACCCATTTAAAGTGTACAATTCCACACTTTTGGTGTATTCACAGATGTGTGCAGCTATCACCATAGACAATTTTAGAACATTTTCATCACCCCCAAAAGAAATCCTTTTAGCTATTACCCCCATCTCCCTGCACCCCCAGCCCTTAGAAACCACGAACCTCCTTTCTGCCTGTATCGACTTTCCTGTTCAGGACTCAGGAGTAGAGTCATGGAGTGTGTGTCTTCAGTGAGAGCATTGCGTTTCCAGGCCCTGTCCATGTATTGGTGCTTTGTTCCTTTTTGTGGCTGATTCGTGTTCCGTTGTATGCATGGACCATGTTTGCTTCTCCATCTGTCCACTGATGGACACGTGGGCTGTTCCCACTTTTTGGCTGTCATGAATAGTGCTGCTGTGGACATTCATGTACAAGTTTCTGTGAAGACATATGTTTTCGTTTCTCGTGGGTCTACACCTANGGAAGTCATGATGTGGCCCTGAGTTACACTGAGTAACAGCAGTAAATCAACTAGGGGACTTGGGTTCTGGGGTCAGTCCCCATCCTGGTCCTTGGGCAAGCTCCCCTAGACTCCATTCTCATCCGGAACATGGAGATAATGATGATACCCACCTCCCTAGGTTTCAGGAGAATGAAAGGAGAAAAATGCACGTAAAGTGCGTGGCACACTGGCTAGCACATAGCAGACACTCACTAGATACCAGCAATCCTGTTATTATTAAGATTTATTTGGCCCCCGCAAATGGAACCCATTCATTTAAATAACGACCTTCTGATCGTGGCTGAAGTGGGGCTGGTATAGTCAGAGTTTTCAGGGGCCAGGCAGGAAAGGTAAAGGTGTGGCATGGCCAGGTGTGATCAGCAGTAACTGGGCACCTGGCATGTTCATGCCCTACCTTAAGGCATTCGCTTCCAAAGCAGGTCTGCACCAGTAAAACTCAAACCGAGGGCTGTTTTGGGGCTTTCATTTCACATCATGTTGACATGTCAGTTCATGCGAAAGCAGATCAGGTGATGGGTTTCTCTTTTAATTTTTGTTTTATCTCCTCTTAAAAAATTATGGTATGCTTCACATAACCTACGATTAGTGATTGTAACCATTTTAAAGCATGCAATTCAGTGGCAGTAAGTACATTCGCAATGTTGTATGGCCATCACCACTGTCTAGTTCCAGAATATTTTTATCACCATGAAAGTACTCACTCCACCCCATCCGTCAGCCCTTGGCAATCACCAGTCTGCTCTCCGTCTCTGTGGATTTTCCTGTTCTGGACATTTCACCTAAGTACAGTCCTACAACATGTGGGTTCTCTCACTCAGCATCATGTTTCTGGGTTCATCCATCTGGCAGCCCATGTCAGCACTTCATCCTTTTTCATGGCTGCACAAGGTTCTGTTTTGCAGAGAGACCACAGTTTGCTTCTCTGCTCAGCCACTGGGAGACATAGGAGGGGTCTTTTCATTTTTTAGGTGTTTCACGAGAGCATCGTGGCTGTGAGTGACAAGTTGACATGCTGTACATTGGCACTTTACAAGAACATTGTGCAGGACCTGCCTCCCACCCCGTCCAAGTTCCACTACATCTTTAACCTTCGCGATCTCTCGCGGGTTTTCAACGGGCTCCTGCTCACTAACCCAGAGCGGTGAGTCTGTTTGGTCTCATTAAGACGTGCCCCCATAGCAACAGCTTTTCTTATTCTTTTAAGACAGAGGACTTAGCAGTGAATTTGATGAAATGAATTAAGTACCCAGCATCTTTTTTGTTTTTGTTAAATGAAGAAACAAGTGAAACACTTGGCTTAAAGCGTGATGCCTTATAAGCCCTTGAATTGAAGACAGGCGGAGCAAGAGGCAGATGTGTGGGCATGTGGACAGGTGTGTNAGCAACGAAAATAATTTTATGGTTGGGGGTCACCACAACATGAGGAACTGTATTAAGGGGTCACGGCATTAGGAAGGTTGAGAACCGCTGCCCTACGAGGTGCCCACCTCCTCCTCTTTTGCTCAGTTGGATGAAGCCCGTGTATGAAGGACCTAGCTTGCTATGTATTGAGATCCGATGATTTCAGTTGACCCCAAACCATGTGATGTGTCACATGGCTGCTCAGGGATGTGTCTTGTCTTAGCAATAAGCTTCGTTGAAAAGGACAGAGATGGATGTGACAGTTGTGTGAAGGTTGTGGCTTGACCATACCAAGGATACCATGACTACATTCTTAAAGGGACACAGGGTGTATCTCTAGAAGGACCACTAGGCTGGTGGTGCATTGGAAGTCAGGACATCATTACCCCAGAGAAGACCCAAGGGAACATTTGAGGACCGTTTGAGGCACTATCATTTGGGGGAGAGAGCTGTCTGAGGACCCGTGCAATCCCTGGTGGCCATCAGTGCCTGGAAGGGAGAGGGGCCTTCCACTGCTTTGCATTCTTTGCTGATGACTGTGGCCATGGCACTTGAACTCTAAGCTAATCAGCCATCTTTCTGTCAAATGGGACCTGTTATCCCACCACCCTCCCAGGTGGTGGGGTAGACTCTATGGCAGTGACATGAAATGAAAGTATTATAAAACCCAAATTTCTCTACAAACATAAAACACTATCGGAGTTGACTCACCTGCCAAATTTACCATTCATCAGCTGCTTCTCACCCCTGCTTTTGATAACAAAAGCTTTACCCTGACTCCCATGTATATAAGGGAACCCTTGAAGATGCTTTGGAATTCTGCTCTCCTACAGGCGGAGCAAGGCGATTTGCAGAATCTCTTTGAGAAATATGTGCCCTATCTCATTGACGTGATAGTGGAAGGAATAGTGGACGGGCGACAAGGAGAGAAGCTGAAGACAATAGTTCCTCAGACAGACCTCAATATGGTAAGAGAGGGTCCCTGTTGGCAAAGAGCACATCTTTCCTAAAGGTGAACCCTTTATTTTAATGGGTAAACTGCAACATGCCAGGTTACTGACAAGGAAGACACAAGGCTCCCTGTCGTGACCCTGTCTGAACCAATATGGCGGGTCATGTGTTCCCATCATCTGGGAGGTGGGGGTCCCGGGATTTATGACCAGAACTGACCNTGAAGCATCGTGTGGCTTGAACACCTGAGGCCTTGGAGCCAGAGTAGACCTGCCAGGGCAGATGGTGTGTAAACCAGGGCTTGTGAACCCAGACACCCCCAGGGGCCCAGCAGGTGGCATCAGTGATGGAAGTGGGCCCCATTACATGGCGGGTTAACTTCCTTAGGATGGCCGCAATGAATCACCACAAACTGGGTGGCTTAGAACATCAGAGGTTTATTCTCTCACAGCTGTAGAGGCCAGAAGTCTGAAGTAAAGATGGGGCTGCTCCCTCTGCAGGTTCTAGGGGAAGTCCTTCCTGCTTCTTCCAGGTCCTGGCGGCCCCCGGGGCTCCTTGGCTTGTGGCTGCATCACTCCAGTCTTGACCTCCATCTTTACATGCTGTCCCCTCCGTCAGGATACTTGTGGATGAGGCTCCCCCTGGGTAATCCAGGATGATCTCATCTCAAGGTTCTGAATTCCATCTGCAAAGACCCTTTTCCCAAATAAGGTCACATTCACAGGTTTTGGATGGACACATCTTCTGGGGAGGGGGGGGCCTACCATGCAACCCAGTATACATGGGCATATGAAACACTTCTCTTTTCTCTTAACTTGACCATAAGGAAACTAGGCATCAAAACCAGGGATAAATAGCAGTTGATGCTCAGTCTCAGATTTAAGAAAAGAATGGGGTGGACTGCCCCCAGGGGCAGCTGCTGTCAGCTTCAGCTCACTGTTCCCATGCCCAAAAGCAGGTCTGTGCGGTCAGACCTTCCAGTTTGCCAGAGAAGCAAGCAATCCAGATTTTTGTGGGATGTTTCCTAATTCTCAAATGTTGGTGACTAACTCAAATGGTTTTCGTGTATTTTTCTTTTTTCTTTTATGGGTCAAACCTCTGGACCAAGCTAGGAACCCTGTCTCAGGGCCTGGCTAGGAAACCCTGGGAAAAGACGTCCCACAGGCATGGGGGAGGCTAGACCGAGTTCCCCAGCTGGANGGGGAAAGGGTGACAGCCTCCCATGAATGAAAATCCATGCATTGTGCACGGGCTGGGTACGCTCACATGTGTTGTCTCATTGGATCTCCACAACCTTGCGGAAAAGGAGACTGAGCCTCAGAGAGGTTCAGCGACCTGTTGGGGGTCACACAACACCTCGAATCAGCCCCAGGCTGCACTCTTTCCCAACACCAGCTGCTTCTCAAGTGGAGAGACCCTGATTCATATCAGAGTTTGGGGGTTAGTCTAGGCTTGCCCCCCAGAACGCTCAGGCCGTAAGAACAAGGACCACCTCACACCCATGAAAATGGATGGCCTCACGGCTCACCCAAGCCTCCCTTCCCCTGCGGCGGCTGGGCCGGCAGCCTGAGCCCCCTCTTTCCTGTCGCCCTCTAGTTTGAAGGGCATGAGATCTCACTGGACCCGCGAATGGGCATCTTCATCACCATGAACCCTGGCTACGCGGGCCGCACGGAGCTGCCCGAGTCGGTGAAGGCGCTCTTCAGGCCGGTGGTGGTGATTGTGCCCGACCTGCAGCAGATCTGCGAGATCATGCTCTTCTCCGAGGGCTTCCTCTGGGCCAAGGTGAGGCCTCACTGGGGCCGCAGGGCGCCCCAAGCCCCTCCCTGCGTCTGCCTCAGCCTCGGGCTTCGGGACATGCCTGTCTGTGTGGCTTCATAAGTTTCCTGCTTTGTCTCTCTCTTTAAAACCATAACTTTGGTTTCGGAATAATTTGACTCACAAGCAGTGGCAACAATAGTGCAGGGTCCCCATGTACCCCTCACCTAGCTTCCCTCAGAAATAAGATCTTACACGCCTGCCCACAGCACGTTGTCAGAACCGGGAAACTGACGCAGCGTGTGCTGTTAACTCAGGTACACTTGCTTTGGACTCCCCCAGGTTTGGCCGTCTCTCTCTCTCTCTCTGATGTGTGTGTGTATAGTTCTGTGACATTTCAGCACGTGTAGAGTAACCAGCACAACGAACAGGATACNTGCATGAACTGCCCTAGCAAATGCTCAATCCCTTTGGATGGCCTTTCTTGATGAATCTAAACTTGTGCCCCCTAGCTTAGGCACCTGCGGGTGGCACTCTGCCTGGGGCAGAGGTGTGTGAGGGAACTTCTCTTAAAGCTGGGCTTGCATAGCACCCCTGTGATTGGTGTGGGGGAGGGGAGGTCTGTGCTTCCCCACGCTCCCTGTGGCCCCTGGTGCTTCTCAGCCTCTCCCCTGCCCCATCGTGGTGAGATGCCCCCATGGGGCGCCGGTACCACCTGTACTCCCCTGTCATAGAACTTGGCACTCGGCGTTGACACTGCCTGTTGGCTTGTCTCTGTCTACCCCTACCCAGCCCACCAACAACTGGAAGCCTAGGGACCAGGGCTGTCTGCCCACCGTTGCATTTCTAGACAGTCGGTCTCTGTCCAGTGGACAGGGGTGGGTAGCGTCCATCCAAAATAACCCAGTACATATCTGCCAGTGAATAAGCGGTATTTGGATGAAAGTACCCAGTAAGTACCTGTCTAGTGAATGAGTAGTATTAGTTCCGAGTACTCAGTTAAGTTGCTGTCCAGGGAACAAATAGCGTTCGTTCATTTCAAGCATGTGCCAGAGCTGATTCTGTATTTCCATGTCTCCGATCAAAGCAAAATAGACCATTGTTTACTGCAGGTCACCTTCCAACCTTGTATGACTTCCATTTTGATCCCGCGCAGAAGAAATGGATACCGTGGAATAAATTAGTCCCCGAGTATGTTCACGTCCATGAGAGGAAATTTAATGACATCCTGGGTAAGGGAGAGCCAAAAGCCCTTTTTCCTTGGTTTAAGAGTGTGTGGTTCTCATTCCGTGAAGAAATGAAAAAGATCCTGTGGTCTCTGTGGCACCCTGAGTCCCCGCCAGACGGCTGGTTGGGAGAAACTGAGGAGAGAGAGCCCTTGGCCTTGCCAAGAGGGTGGCACTTTCGATTCCTTTTATGTGCTGCCAGCTCTGAGCATCTCCAGACATCTGGGACTCTCATCTTCCCCCTCAGGCAGGCCGATTCTGACAGGCGGGGCGGGGCGGAGTGGGTGCTGCTCTGCTCCCCCTCACACGTCCATGGGCTCCCTTCAGCCCATGTTGCTGGCTGGCTGTGGGAGGCAATGAAAGAGGAGCAAACCAGCCAGCGTTTGGTTTATAAGAGGTGCTGCCTTGAAAAATCGTGTGCCGCAGGCATTTGTATATTGAGCCATATTTTGAATGCATTCCTCTGACTGTTTAGATCAGGGAACAAGTGGCATTAGTTCATATCAAGCACGTGCCAGGTGGAGTCTGTATTTCCATGTCTACGATTGGAGCGAAATAGACCATTGTTTACCGCAGGTCACCTTCCAACCTTGTCTAACTCTCATTTTGATCCTGCACAGGAGAAATAGGAATGTAGAGGCTGGATATTTTCACAAAACAAATACAGTAAAACCTTGGATTGCAAGTAACGTGGTTTGCAAGTGTTCCACAAGACAAGCAAACATTTCTAATACATTTTAAATGGTAAACGAGTGATGTCTTGCAATACGAGTAGTTTGTTTCCGGAACAAATTATGCTCGCAAACCAAGGTATTAATGTATCCGAGTTTGGTTCTTAGCGTTCTTACCAAATGAGGCATACCTATTTTCTCAGGAACGGATCAGAATTAAACACTGCCCATGTAGGAGTGAGCCAGACCCACATCTGAGGCTGTATTTCTCTTCAGAGGAAGTTGTTGGTCAGGAAAGCAGATTCTGCTGATATGAGGGATACAAGCAGTTGAGAGGATCAGTTTTTAATATCCTGAGTTCGAGTCAGAACTGGGTTTTAACGCAGTTTGGGTGTTCTAAACCTGGACTGTGGTGGCGATCACACAGCTGGAGACATGTATTAACCTCATGAAATCACACCTTTAGAATGGTGGAGCTTACAGTATATGAGGTATAACTCCATAAAGCTATTAAAAGCAATGGCTGGGGAAGTGCGCTTCTAAGAAGAAGGTTTCACCCATCTATACAATTTCAAGGTCACATCTTAGGTTTTTGCTGACACTTTTTACGGGATGTATGAGATTCTGTGAAACTCCAAGTTGCTGAACGCTCACCGTTTGGCGTGTCTGTGACACTCCTGTCCTTCGTATGTTTCCTAGTTCACACAGTGGACACGACCCGCACTGCCTGGGTGCTGGAACAGATGGTGAAGATTAAACAGCCTGTTATCTTGGTTGGTGAATCTGGCACCTCGAAGACAGCCACTACGCAGAACTTCCTCAAACACCTGAACAAAGAGACGAACGTAAGGAGTGTTTGTATTCGTGATCAAGTGCTGCGTAACAAACCACCCCGGCATGGAGCCACAGGGGGTGTCAGCAGGCTTTGCAACGGGCCTGGGAAGGGATGCGAGGAGGACTGGCCGGACACCTGTGAAGGTCAAGCTCACTCACACACTGGCACATGCCAACGAGGTGTATTTAGATGTAAGGACGTCATGTGGAGGGCACAGAAGGGATGTTTACAGCTAGAGGAACCTACAAGTTTGTGGAGTAAGGCAAAGGGAGGCCCCATTCAGAAGTCTCCTCCCCAGCACCCATCTCCTGGGACTCGGCAGCTGGTGCTATGGCCCCAGCAAGGCACATCAGACACGTTCCCTGCAGGGACATGCACACTCAGCTGCCACTTGTTCAGCTCGTGCGCACTCGCGGCTGCCTTAGTTGGAGGGTATTCTCCAAGGCAGTGGTTCGCAGACCAGCAGCATTACCTGAAAAGCTCAGTTAAACTATTGTATTAATACCCCAGATCTCCTGCGGCGGAAACTCAAGGGACGGGCCCATTATGCTGCAGGCAGTCCAGACACATTAAGCGTGAGACTCGCTGATGGATGAACCCGCACAGGCGCTCTGGGAGCACAGGGAGAGGCCCTGAGTGCCTGTGCCTGAGGGAGGACAGGCTCCCTACACGGGGACACGGGGCCTCCCTCACCTCTCCCTCAGCAGTTAGTTCCAAAGATGGAACCAGAGGTTGTTCACGTTCTTTGACCTGTCTGTTTATTAAGACGCAGCGGGCATGAGAGGGGCTTATGTTTGACTATTGCTTTGTTGTACTGAAATGCTCTTGCCATTTCAGCTCCTAGGATAGAATCACCCTATGAAGTAGTCCAAGTAGGTGTTATTAGATCATCCTACAGATGAGAAGAATGAGGCTCTGAAAGGTCAAACGACTTTTTGGAGATCACTGAGCTAGAACTGTGCAGAGCCAAGACCCCCCATTTCACATTGTCCCCAAGGGCCACACATGGCAACTCGTTATGGCCTCATACAGCCTGCCAGGAGAGGGGAATTCTTTCATACTGAAAAAGGAATGGAGTACAGACACATTGGCTTATGAGAAAGTTAGTTTGGATGCCAGTAAATTTGTAAAAGAGATGCTATAGCTCATGGTGAAACATTTACTGCTGATACTGTGAAGAAAAGACCAACTTTCTGAATGGCCTCTGTTTCAGATTGTGTTAACAGTCTATTTCTCCTCCCGCACCACGTCCCTGGATATCCAACGAAATCTAGAAGCAAATGTGGAAAAACGAACCAAAGACACTTACGGCCCCTCCATGGGGAAACGCCTCCTGGTCTTCATGGATGATATGAACATGCCAAAGGTAGGGGGAGGGGTGGGACGGCGTGTGTGCTTGGACGTGTCGCTGGGTGTGTGGAGCGAGTGTGTGTGAGAGCACCTACCCACCCGTTCTGCGTAACGTCTGCAGGGCACGGGCTATGGGAGCCAGCTTAGGACACGAGGTTGCCGGATGCTCTTCGTAGACAGAGGGACTTCTGCCTATACTGGCTGTGTTCCTCGGCTTCTTAAAAGAGGGAGGCAGGCAGCCGCTGAACTGTATCCAGCATGGGTTTGAGTAAAGCGGTTTCCAAGTTGAGCTGTTCTTTCGATGATAACACTGTGCTCACCCCCATATACACAGGACATGTGAGGGCAGACATTTCCCAAGAATTCCTCTGGCCTTGCCAAAGGAGGGGAACTTTAGCACATGGAATGAGTATCCTTCTGTGGCCAGAGCCTGAGAGTTGCAAAGTTTTCTTAGTACTGGAATTGGTATCATTTCTGCAGAACCATTTTTTTTTTCGCTGAAAATCTATCTTCCCGATGGATTGTGTGCAAAGCCAGAATCCACCCATCCATCTATCCATCCGTCCGTCCATCCATCCATCTATCCATTCATCCACGCACCTATTTATCCATCCATCCATATATCCACCCATCCAATTAACATATTTATTAAGCACCTCCTATGGGACTGATGCTGTGCAGAGATAAGCAAAACATATGTAGTCCCTGCCCTCATGGAGCTTACAGTCTAGCGAAGGAGACAGATTTTTTAAAACTAATTATAAATTAATACATAATCGCAAACTTTGAGAAGCTCTATGAAACTGCACCCAGAGTGCCCTGAGAGAGTAAAGATGTCAGCATGCGTGCTGCCTTCTGATATGCCTGTTCTTTTTTTTTGTCTTTTAAAAAAAAATTGAGGTGGATGAATACGGCACACAGCAGCCGATTGCCCTCCTGAAACTGCTGTTGGAAAAAGGCTACTTATATGACCGTGGGAAGGAGCTGAACTGCAAAAGCATTCGAGACCTTGGCTNGTAAAACGGTGCAGCTGCTCTGGAAAACAGCCTGGGTCCTTAGAAAGTTACACTTAGAGTTACCATATGATCTGGCAGTCCTGCTCCTAGGTGTCTATCTACCCAAGAGAAATGCGAACATATGTCCACGCAAAAACTTGTACACGAATGTTCATAGCACCGTTATTCGTAAGAGCCAAAAAGTGGGCACAATGAAAATCTCCATCAGCGGAACAAAATACGGTTCATCCACACAGTGGAATATCCCTCAGCCATGAAAAGGAACGGAGCGCTGACGCTCGCCACAGCGTGGGCGAGCCTTGAAACCATGATGCTCAGTGAGAGAGGCCAGGCACAAAGGCCACATGTTGTGTGATCCCATTTCTATCATTCCATGTATGTGTCGAGAATGGGCAAATCATAGAGACAGGAAGTAGCTTCGTGGGTGCGGGGGCTGGAGGGAGTGAACTTGGGGGAGAGGACTGAATACAGGGCTTTTGAGGGGGAAAGGTGATGAAAATGTTCTAAAATTGGATGTGGTAATGGTTTCACCACCTTTGGGACACACTAAAAATCATTTCATTATAGACTTGCAGGGGATGAATTGTGTAGTATGCAGTTTATAGCTCAATGAAGCTGTTTTTATTAATAAAAAAAAACAACAAAGACGTGTTTTCACCCAGCTGCGAATTTTATCCCGCAGGTGGACAAAGTGGTTCAGATGTTCGAGACCATGTTAACCCGCCACACAACAATGGTGGTGGGGCCAACAGGCGGGGGCAAGTCCGTGGTCATTAACACCCTGTGTCAGGCCCAGACCAGGTGAGTATGACCTGCAGGGGAGGGCCTGGCTCCCAGGGTGGAGCAGCGACGCTGGGGCAGCGTTACCTTGTTACTTCGTTCCTCTTCGCTCTCTGATGTCCTGGTGGGGTGACTTTGTCCTAAACACCCCTTTAAGCTCGGAGCATCTTTACTTGCTTCGTTGCTGGCTTCGCACATTTTAGAAGGCAAAACAAGTGACCCTCTTGGGCATCAGATTATGAGTAAGTTTAGTTGTGAAACGAGTATTCCGCACACTGTCTTATAAAGATACCTCAAAAAATGAGCTTGTTGAGTCGTGTTTTCTTGGCGTTCAGGCCGCTCCCTTAAAGGATGTCAGGACAGCCCCCATTGTGCAGCACAGTTATGACGTCAGAGCGGCCAGAAAGAGAGGGCGTCACCTCCCTAAATGCCTTCTCATCACCAGCCCTGCGTGAAGGAAAAAGTGACCTCACACACTCCCAATGCAGAATCGCATACGTTTCTGTAGTGAATTGATATCTTTATACGGGTCACAGGTTTTCTGACTTCTCACTACAAAGACTTCAATGCATGCTAATATTCCAGCAGAAATCAAGTCAAGCCTTAGACTCTNCACTTGGAACCTCAGAGTGTAACTTTTGAAATAGAGTTAATTAGTTAAGGATTGGGAGGAGCACATCCTGGATTAGGGCCCTAAATCCAGAGACTGATGTCCTTGTAAGACGAGGAGAGGACACAGAGATACAGGGACAGTGATGTGAAGACAGAGGCAGGACTGGAGTGATGTGGCCACATGCCACGGAATGCCTACAGCCACCAGAAGCCAAGAACGGTCCTTCCTAGTGCCTTTGGGAGGAGCGTGGTCCTGCCGACACCGTGATTTAAGACTCTGTCCTCAAGCACTGGAAGAAGACATTTCTGTTGTTTTAAGCCACCGGTCTGGTAATTTGTCATGGCAGCCCCAGGACACTAATGCCGATAGTAAGGGGTGTCACTCTTTACAAATCTGTAAAGGAGTTTCCATTTGGAACATGACGTAATTGCCTCCTTTTGAGATTGGGCTGTTGCAAGTTCAGGCAGCCCCTAAAGCCACCCTCAGCTTCAATAATTTACTACAAGGACTCACAGAACTCAGTAATGCCATTATGGTCATGGTTATGGTTTATTACAGCAAAAGGATGCAGATCAAAGCCACAGGAAAATGCATAGGGCAGGGCCTGGGAGTGACCAGGCCAAGCTTCACCTCCTCTCCCAGGGCGTGTGTTTCTTCTGGTGGCTCCGTGTGGCAGCATCGCCACCAGCGAGGCTTACCCAAGCCTTGGTGCCCAGGGTATAGCTGGGGACTGGTCAAGTACATCTTACTGGCCTCCTGTATGGCTAACCTTAGTCTCCAACCTCCCTGGAAGTCAGGTTGATACCACGTGGCCCAAGGCCGCCACCATCAATCATATTATTAGTTCGTCCTGCATAGCCCCAAAGTCCCCAGATAAACAAGGACACTCTTCTTGGGCAGGATGTTCCAGGGGCTTTGAGGTCAGCTCCGAGGCTTTGGAGACAAAGGGCCAGACCTTTCTTAGGCAGAGATGACTCTTTTACAGCACAGGTGTGTCCCGTGAGCCTCAGCTCTGGGAACTACTGGGGCCCTGGCCTCAGGGTAGGCACAGCTTCCAGCATACTGGTCCCTACATACTGGGTGGGGGCAGGGGGTGGTCGGTAGAAGGTAGTGGATAAACAGAAATGTTAAAAGCGGTGACCGTCAGCAAAGGTGGGTGTGAACTTGCCCATTGCCATATGTAATGCATACGTTGTCACAGTGCTGAAATGGGTGATGGCGCCTGTGTCTTGACGTGACTCCGACAGCATATGTTTTGCATTTGGCTTATAACAGGCGCTGTCCATGTATCTGGGTGGGGCCCCTGCTGGCCCAGCAGGTACTGGAAAAACTGAGACCACCAAGGACCTGGCCAAAGCCCTGGGCTTGCTCTGCGTTGTAACCAACTGCGGCGAAGGCATGGATTACAAAGTAAGGCCTTGGCGTCACTTGTGGCGCTGTCACTGGGCAGGGAGCTGCAAGTGGGACACAGCAGGAAGGCACTTCATCTCATAGGCGTCCATGCAATGACATGGGGACAACTGGAATACATAGAAGAAAACCAGTCAGCGTCACGGTCTCAGAGCTGACACGTGTCTGCTTGGTTAGCAGCACATAGAGCAAGAGTCCCAAACTGAAAT
>NW_017731478.1:1314867-1315495 GCF_001890085.2 Hipposideros armiger | reverse complement strand
CAGCTTGATTGAGATATAATTGATGTATATCACTTTATGAGTTTTAGGCAGACAGCATACATGTTTGACTTACATGTGTTGTGAAATGGTTACCACAATAAAGTTAATTAACATTCATCATCTCATATAGATGCAGTAAACACACATGGAAAGAAACCATAATACCAATTTCATGTGTAATAGGATTTTTAAATATAAGAATTTAGAACAGCTTCTTGTTCAGTTTCCTTACACACCCTCCCACAATTGACCTGATTTTAAATAAACACACAGCTGTGAGTGTACACACGCATTAGGGCTGTGCTCATGTGTGCGTTCTTTCATCTTTTTCGTTGCTTGGCCCGGCCCCGGCTGCCTTCCCCACTGCCTCCTTTCTTGCCTGCCCTTCCTCGGTGTCACTCAACTGATTTCAACAACCGAAGGTGTCATTTACGTAACCCCCCCTCTTTTTCCCATGCTCACACGATCCCGTGTGCACGGACTCGTGCTCCCCGTACACTTTCTCACCCTCCCACTCGTGTGTGCGGGCACAGAATGTATCGTGATCTGTTTGACCCAAAGGGGCGGGACGGTTTTCTGCTCCTGTTTTTCTCACTCAGCCGTGTTTTGTGAGGACGGCCCAGGTCAT
>NW_017731478.1:1312950-1314226 GCF_001890085.2 Hipposideros armiger | reverse complement strand
GTTGGGGGTTTTTTGTTGTTTTTTTTTCATAGTACATGGCTAAAAAATAGACGCTAACAATAACAGTCAGAGTGTTAAAAGGAGGATGGATTATTTAGCACCTCGTAGCAATTGGGAAAAAAATCAAACACCAATGACTTCAGATAGTCCTTGTGTGCTTTGTTTCCTAACGTGTTAGCACACACACGTTGCTGAGTTTGGATCCTTACGTGGTCTTATATTTAAGGTGCAAGAGCACATATCAAACTTGGTTACGGAGCACTTCAACGATGACGTGGAGGTGGTGATGAGGGACCCCATCCTGTTTGGAGACTTCCGGATGGCTCTGCATGAAGAGGAAATGCGCATTTATGAAGACATCCAGGATTATGAGGCGGCCAAGGCTTTGTTCCAGGTGTGGGAGGGCTCACTTCTCTGGGGAGCCGAGCATTGCACGGGTGCCCAGAGGGTGGAGCTGGGAAGAAGACCTGTGCTCCTATCTCATGGTTCCGAATGTGAGCTCATGTCCGGTCCAGTGGTGCTCACTGCCTGAGGTGCATGGGAATGACCTGAGAATTTTTTAAACACACAGACCCCTAGGTCCACCCCCCTGAGAGTCCTTTCATCGAGCTGATGGAGGGCCCTGGGTTCCAGTACACAGTCAGGTCTGGGGACACTCTCCCGACTCTCTGATAGTCCTCCTCATCATGCATTAGGTGAGCCTTGCTATCAGCGTTGGCTCGCTGCCGACCAGTCACAAACCAGCAGGTGGAAGTCTTGGTGGTGAACGCTGAACAGGGTGTCCCATCAACCCAAATGACTTACTGATTTCAGTGACCACAGACACTGAGAAAAACCTCTCCTCCGTTCTTAAGCCCTCCTGGACAGAAGGAGAGAGTGTCTCTGGATACCCAGTGACCCTCTGAAATTCTTTCCCATTCAGGAAATCCTTGAGGAGTACAATGAAAGCAACATCAAGATGAACCTGGTTCTCTTTGACGACGCCCTGGAGCATCTGACGCGCGTGCACCGCATCATCCGGTTGGACAGCGGCCACGCCCTGCTGGTGGGCCTCGGCGGCTCTGGGAAGCAGTCTCTGGCCAGGCTGGCTGCCTTCACAGCCGGCTACGAGGTGAGGCCATCTCCCTTCCCAGAAGTAGGTTGGAGATGCCAGCTCCTGCAGTTGGTAGTTCATGCAAACATTGGAGCAGCCTGTAGCATCATAGCACGATGTTTCCACATAGTATAAAATGGGGTTTCTTTGTGTGTGTGGGGGACTCAATATTATTGTAACTGA
>NW_017731478.1:1304757-1306465 GCF_001890085.2 Hipposideros armiger | reverse complement strand
CAACCTTCCTAATGCTGTGACCCCTTAATACAGTTCCTCATGTTGTGGTGACCCCCAACCATAAAATTATTTTTGTTGCTATTCTATAACTGTAATTTTGCTACTGTTATGAATCGTAATGTAAATCTCTTTTTGTTTTCCGATGGTCTTAGCCGACCCCTGTGAAAGGCATTCAACCCCCAAAGGGGTCACGACCCACAGGTTGAGAACCACTGCCTTAGACCATATTCCCTGGAATTACAATGACTGAGCCCCAAAGTATGGATATGTGCGAGGCAGAGTTTTTTACGCACGCTGTACAGTTGGACCGTGGGCTCTGGTTTGCTGGCCCCTGGTATAAGTCAAGGTCAAATATGCAGAATCTGGATGAGCGGATACTTATCCATCTGCCCCTCCTTCGCTTAAATTTGAGACGCCTTCTGCCTTCAGGGGAAAGTATTTTACCACCTGTTAGAGAACCTGAGTGATGCAGTCTTGGCCCTGGGAGTGATCACTGATTGTTTCGACAGATTTTTAGGAGGATCCACCTCGCGCCCAGTATGTGCTGGGTGCAGGGGATGCAGTGGGGACACTGGGTGAATTTCTCTCCTGAATCCCAAGCCCCTCCCCCCACAGTGCCTTAGCCTTTTCTGGAGACAGACCTTCCTACCAGTCGGAAGGGGCTGCTGTGTTCTCAGAGAAAATACCAAAGCATCGATCTGAAAAACTGCCAGCGAGGGATAACTGCTCTTTTCCTTTCTTTTTATTAAAACATTTTTATATCGTTTTTATTGTGGTAAAATATATATAACATAAAATTTTCCATTTTAACTGTTTTTAAGTGCGTCGTTAGTGGCATTAATTGCATCCGCACGCTGTAGCCACCACCGCCACCGCCATGCCTCTCCAGGACAGTTTACACTGCAGGACTGAAACTCTGCGCCCATTAAGCCCTGATTCCCCGCTCCCCACCCCATCCCCCTTTCCTGGCAACCACTAGTCTGCTTTCTGTCTCTATGAATTTGCCTGTCGTGGATATTTCGTCTAAGTCAAATCATGCAGCACTTGTCCTTTTGTGTCTGGCTTCTTTTACTTAGCGTGTTTTTGAGGGTTATCCATGTGTCAGGCCTTCCTTCCTCTATAAGGCTGCATCCCGTTCCACTGTATGGATGGACCACGTTCTGTCTGTCCATCACCTGTTGATGGACGCATGGGTCGCTGCACTGTGGCTACTGAGATGGATGCCGCTGTGAGCACTGGCGCACGGGAATCTGCTTGCCTCTGTTTTCTGTTCTTTTGAGCACACATCTAAAGTGGAATTGCTGGGTCCTGTGAGGATTCTGTATCTTTCTGAGGAACTGCTCTTTTCCTTTCTTTAAGAGGTACCCTTTTCATTCCTCCCTCTTTAGGGACTAATTCAATGATCCCGGTAGACAATATAGAAGATCTGGTAGAGCACATGGTTTTGGTCCACGAATCCGTGGGTGAATTCAGCACACAATTTCTACAGAAACTGAGGCGCAGCAACTACGTGACTCCCAAGAATTACCTTGATTTTATTAACACGTACTCGAAGCTACTGGATGAGAAAACACAGTGTAATATAGGTAAGCCTTGGAAGGGGGTGGTTAGCAGAAACTGTCATCACTGACGAGTCAGTAAGGCTCCGCGCTCTGATCGTTTCTCTAAGCAGACGTGTCTTGGCAAGAGGAACGTTCGGGGCTCAGGC
>NW_017731478.1:1298380-1303179 GCF_001890085.2 Hipposideros armiger | reverse complement strand
GTCGTGGCTTCTGAGCTGGGCCTGAATGAACACAGGAAAAGGTGGCAAAGAGGCAGAGAGACCCCAGGGAGCCAAACACCAGGGAGGGCAGCACTGGTGTCCTCAGCTAGCACTGGCCAGGAAGCGCTGGTCAATGTCACATGATGTGGAGTGGCTGGGACACGGGAGGGAGGGTCAGAATCGGAGCAGCCGTCCTGGTGTTGGGACCCTGTGTACCCTGGGGACTTCTGTTCTGACGGGGGCACCTGAGGCCGCCACATGGGCCAAAGCTCGATAGACACCCCCGTGGCCCAGCAAGGACCCTCGAGGTCTGCACAATGCTTTGACTCAGTGGTCTGTTTTCCCCACACCCGGTGGCTTCACTAATGTCCCCCTCGCCCCACAGCGGAGGAGAAGAAGAAGCTTGCGGAGGAAAAAGCCATGGAGATAGAGGAGCAGAACAAGATCATCGCGGTGGAGAAAGCTGAGGCTGAGACGGCGCTTGCCGAGGTCATGCCCATCCTGGAGGCCGCCAAGCTGGAGCTGCAGAAGCTGGACAAGTCAGATGTGACCGAGATAAGGTAGCAGATGGCAGTGTGCAGCTGGGCTGGTCCACCAGCGTCACTCCCGACAGCAGTTATGACAATCATGGCCGTTAGGCATTAATGGAGCCCTGCCCTGTGCTGGCCCTGCGCTAGGCCCTTCCCTTGGTGGGAGCTGTGTGGGAGAGGCGGGGCCCTGTGAGTCAGTCCTCCTGAAGGGACACCGCCCCCCACCCGAGGCAGAGGTCAGTGCCCTGATGGAAACAGCCCAGCGGAGTGGAGAGAGCTCATGAGAGATACTCTCATCCATTTCTAGCCAAATGGGCTTGCGAGCAGTGGGGGGACAGGGTCTTTATTGTGGCCCCCAGACACTTTGCAAATCAGTCTGTAAAATGACTCTGTCTCTCGCAGCCACAGGGCCTGTGTGCCGTCAGGAAGAGGGGCCGGTGTGGGTGGGCAGGCGCGCTCTCCCGTGTGGCACGATCTCCCTGGGGCACTGTTAGCAGATCTCGCCGGTAAGGTTAGCACCAACGGGGAGGCTGGGAAGGAGGCCATCCTGTCCGCCAGCCCCTGATCTTCTGCCGCCTGGCCCCACACACATCTCCCCTGGTTTAGGGACCTCAGCACCCCCTGTCCTCACTCCCCGTCACAGCCTCATTTTCTGAAGGGGTTCCTGGCCCCACAGTCAGGTCTCATGGGAGAGGGGCTCCCCTTCCCAGGCCAGGAGCTGACTCGGCATTGTGGTCCTGGCGGAATGCTGCCGGCTCTCTGGGCTTGTCTTTTCCTCAGGGCTGAAAGCGCTCCTTGTTGAAGGCCCTGCCCTTGCTGTTTGCTTATTANGTCCCCAGATAAACAAGGACACTCTTCTTGGGCAGGATGTTCCAGGGGCTTTGAGGTCAGCTCCGAGGCTTTGGAGACAAAGGGCCAGACCTTTCTTAGGCAGAGATGACTCTTTTACAGCACAGGTGTGTCCCGTGAGCCTCAGCTCTGGGAACTACTGGGGCCCTGGCCTCAGGGTAGGCACAGCTTCCAGCATACTGGTCCCTACATACTGGGTGGGGGCAGGGGGTGGTCGGTAGAAGGTAGTGGATAAACAGAAATGTTAAAAGCGGTGACCGTCAGCAAAGGTGGGTGTGAACTTGCCCATTGCCATATGTAATGCATACGTTGTCACAGTGCTGAAATGGGTGATGGCGCCTGTGTCTTGACGTGACTCCGACAGCATATGTTTTGCATTTGGCTTATAACAGGCGCTGTCCATGTATCTGGGTGGGGCCCCTGCTGGCCCAGCAGGTACTGGAAAAACTGAGACCACCAAGGACCTGGCCAAAGCCCTGGGCTTGCTCTGCGTTGTAACCAACTGCGGCGAAGGCATGGATTACAAAGTAAGGCCTTGGCGTCACTTGTGGCGCTGTCACTGGGCAGGGAGCTGCAAGTGGGACACAGCAGGAAGGCACTTCATCTCATAGGCGTCCATGCAATGACATGGGGACAACTGGAATACATAGAAGAAAACCAGTCAGCGTCACGGTCTCAGAGCTGACACGTGTCTGCTTGGTTAGCAGCACATAGAGCAAGAGTCCCAAACTGAAATACCCACCAGTCAGGAGACAGTGAGTGAAGGGCTGACAAAGACAGTGGTGAGGCTGAGGCCGGCGGGAGAGCCTCGCTCATCGGAAGGGGGACCCATTGTTCCGTTTAGGCCCATTGTTGCTACATAGGAAAATGTGCCCAACGTTGTTAGGTTTTCCAAATCCCAAGGAAAGTCAGCAATCTTGTTTTCACATTGAAATCCTTAATTTGTAAAACCCTGTGGATGGGAGCTGGCCCATGAGGGGTCTTGGAAGTCTTGCTAGAAAGAGCCAGCAGTGGGAGGCTGGCTTGCTGCTTCTCAGCCAGTCAGATGATGGTCAGCTTTAAGTTAGGAAATCTCTCCATCCGTGTGTCGCATGCAGTTTGAAAGATGAAAATTGCCCTGTTTTGACATTTCTTCCATTCCAGGCGGTCGGGAAGATTTTCTCTGGCCTGGCACAGTGTGGGGCTTGGGGCTGCTTCGATGAGTTCAATCGCATCGATGCCTCTGTGCTGTCAGTCATCTCGTCCCAGATCCAGACCATCCGAAACGCCCTGATTCATCAGCTGTCCACGTTTCAGGTGAGACTCCTGTCCCCAGGATGGATGCTTCCCAGATTAGCTTTGCAACATCAGCTGGTGGGCTCTGTCCCATGGGTGAAGATTTGCCTGATCTTTGTCTTCACATTGAGATGGCTCCGTTTCCCAAAATTATCAGCATCTTTGATAACTGAGGACTTTAATATTCTAAGGGCGTCAAACTAATTCCAGACATACAACTAGTGGTCATAGATGGGTAGGCCAGTATTCCCAAATAAGTTATGTGTGAAGCCCCCTCTAAAGGAAAAAAATACTCTTAGTGACTTCCCAAGAAAAATATGACTTAAAAGATGAGTGTTACAGTCAATCAGAATGTCTCCAATAGAACTTCTCACAGTGAACAGAAATTCTGCCTTCATNGGGCTGGGGTCTGAGAACGTCAGGTCAGCGTCAGATCAGGGGCTCTGGGCGAAACTCGGTGCTTTGCGAGTGAAGCATCATCACCACGAGGTCTCGCCACGCAGAGTCCAGCCCATGCTGTATTTTTATCTGAAAACCGTGTGAAGAACTTCTGGTTTTACTATTCTCATGTTTAAGACGGCTAATGGCCATTCTATAGATTCTGTTTCTATTAGTTGTTGGGTGTTATTTATTAAGTGATCATTAAGGGTTAAGGAGGCAGTGCAGCTGTGAGACAGGGAGAAACCAGTGGTTTCGGGCATGGTGCCCAGAGTCCTAGGAACCTTTACTCCTTGGTGACCTTTAACCCTGAGTCCATTCCGGATGGGTCACCTCTGTCGCTGGAGACTTGTGGCTTGTTTAGTCCTGAGCTTCTGTCTTAAGTAGCTGGGGCTGTTTGATGCTTATGAACAAGACCCTTTGACCATAGCTGGTCTACTGGATAGGACAGCAGTTTCAAATCAGGCCCCTGTAAAAGTGATATGGGAAACACAGGACAATATTGTTTGGAAACAAACCATGTCCACTATTTCTAAAACCTAGAAGACTTTGGTCATTTCCCAGAAGAGGCCAAATGAAACACCCACTTTCTTTGATCTTGGGTAGAACTTTGTCACCAAGAAGAGCCAGAGCTCATGAGCTCTTGCTGGATGTGTTTAAAAGTTATCGATTAAGCATTCTGAAACAATGCGGTTATTACTTAATAAGTAGCTTTGAGACAAAATGTGTTCTACAAATATTTATGGAGGACCCCATTAGATGCGAGGTTCTGCTGAGCCCTGGAATTCAGCCAAGTCTTTCAAAATGCTGGGTTCACAGGGAGGCAAGTGGCAAAGGAGCTGGCGATCTGTCTCTAAGAGAAGTGTTTCCTCCTGGCTAGCCCCATTAGCAGTGGGTCAAGCTGGCTCTTCTAGAACGTTCCTTCTGATTGTGCCGGGAGGTAGCCGCTCACCGCAGCCCCCCCCTCCTGCGCCAGGTGGCTGAAGGATTTGGACGAGCTAATGCACCGGCGGGTGAAGCTGCTGGGGGACTGCCTGCTGTGCGCAGCCTTCCTGAGCTACGAAGGTGCCTTCACGTGGGAGTTCCGTGACGAGATGGTCAGTCGCGTGTGGCAGCTCGATATCCTGGAGCGGAGCATCCCACTGAGCCAGCCCTTTCGGTTGGAAAGCCTGCTCACCGATGACGTTGAGATCAGTAGGTGTGTGTGGCCTGAGCCAGCAGGACGAGGGGTGCCTTAGGCTGGGGGCCACGTGGGTGTCACCCTGGCGGGGCAGAAATGGCGGAGTGCGCTGCAAATCCAGCTCCCAGACTTTGAGGAGGGTTGAGCAGTCTGGGATTGGTAGATTGTGACAGAAGGCCAAGCCTACCGCCCTTAGCCCCTGGTTCACAACATGGCCAATCCACAAAAATGCACTTTCCTGTCACTGTCCCTTCCAGGTGGGGCTCCCAGGGACTGCCCCCCGATGAGCTGTCCATTCAGAACGGCATCCTCACCACCCGGGCCAGCCGTTTCCCGCTCTGCATCGACCCCCAGCAGCAGGCCCTCAACTGGATAAAGAGGAAAGAGGAGAAAAACAACCTTCGGGTAAGGCCGGCACCTCCCACCTCCTGTCCCTGGCATCCCCAGTTTCTAGCAATGCCCACCTGGCATGCCACCGCCCAGAGCCCCCATCCCAGCCCACCCTGTTGAGTCTCCAGGGCAGGATG
>NW_017731478.1:1290994-1296010 GCF_001890085.2 Hipposideros armiger | reverse complement strand
ACATAATTGTGGATTTCCCCCATTCCTCTTAACCGAACTCCGTCAGAATTGAAGGCCATTTATTGAATTTTCCAGGGTTGTCGTACAGTTTTTTCAACAGGTTAATAAGGCTTGGGAACGCTTTCCCCTAGGGTTCCCCAACATGTGGAGCCCTGGACTTTCTTGTGTTGCATCGTCCACCACTCTGTAGAGCGGCGTCTCCATGCTGTTCTGACATTTTCCACCTTGTGGCTATGGAGTGATTTTGCCAGTAACGCGAGTCCTCAGGGTCCCGAAATGCCGCTGGGACCCACCCTCGGCTTGCCCCAGGCACAGCTGCGTAGGCGAGAAGACACGGCAGCCAGCTTGTCGGGGACCAGCTTGTGAGGGCCTCCCCTTGTCCCCCGCAGTCACGCTGAAGGGCCTGGAGGACCAGCTGCTGAGCGTGCTGGTGGCCTACGAGAGGCACGAGCTGGAGGAGCAGCGGGAGCACCTCATCCAGGAGACCAGTGAGAACAAGAACCTGCTGAAGGACCTGGAGGACTCCCTCCTTCGGGAGCTGGCCACCTCCACGGGGAACATGCTGGACAACGTGGACCTGGTGCACACGCTGGAGGAGACCAAGGCCAAGGCCACAGAGGTATCAGCCGCAGAGGGAGCGTGCTGAGCCGGGGCCGGCCGCCGTGTCTGCTCCAGGAGACAGACTCCGTGATCTCAGGGCCTCGTTCCTGGTCGGTCCTGGGTCTTAGAAGCAGAGGGTTGCGGGTGGGGGTGGGGGTGGGAGGACGTCAGCCTGTGCTGTCATTGGACTCGGGCTTTGAGTCACCTGGGGTTTGCCTGATGAGAAAAGGCCACCTCATCGGACTGTGCTGTGGGGAGGGGAACCCTAAAAGGTGCTCCCAGCGTCCCTGTACATCAGGTCAGCCTCTTTCAGTTGAGGGTANAAAACTGAGAACCCTGGACAGTTCCCAACATGCCCAAGGGGGTGGGACCCTGCACTGAAGCCTGGGCTCTTTCCGTCTTAACTCGCTGATTCTTTCCTCCTCTGACTATTCAGAGAGCGCCAGCCTGGGCCTGGCCTGCAGCAATTCTAGAGAAAACCTTTGAAAAACAGTTGACAGCGTTGCCTGCTTTCGTAGCCCCGACCCCAGCAACACTGCACCTTCCCTGGTGACTCAGGACCATTACTTGAATCTCTAGCTTTGTGCTGGAGACATTGTCCTGGCTTGTCCTTACGCTGTGTGGCTCCCTCTGTCCCCTCTTGTCTGCAGGGAAGTGGGTGGGGGCTCTGGGTCCGGGAGGGGTATCTCCACAGTCGGGTTCTTCCCCCACACCCCTGCCTCTCCCTCCCCTGGTCATCCTGGCCTCCTCCTAGAATGGCTGGACTCCTGCCTCACTCCCCCTTGCTGTTCCATGCCCTCTGGGGCCTCTGTCATCCCCTCTTCTTCTCTCCTTTTTCCTTTTTTTCTTTTATCATTTTCCTTCTGCTTCTGTCTGTGTTTTCAGCTTTGGTGTCCGCACGACTTGATGTGGTTCTTCATGGACTGCCCAGCAGAGCGGGCAGCCAAGCGCGTCCCCTGAGTATGGCTCATGGGCCACCTGCTCCTTCTCCGTCTTTGCACCCACGCTGCCGTGCCTTCTCCTGTTCCTTTTGGGTTTCCAGTTCCCTGGAGGGCAGAGGGCGCTGGACGTCTGAGTGTTGGGGCAGCAGAGTGATTGTCTGGCCTCATGAAAGACAAAGAAAACCATGAACGGGCAGCACAGCCTGGAAGGCGCCCAGGATGCGGGGTCCCCAGACCCCACGGGCTGCGTGAACACTGACAGGCCGTCCAAGCACGCAAGCTCCCCTCTTCATCTGGTAAACGGAAATAAGCCAGTGACGATGATGACAATAATGACACTGGCTACCATTTAGACGAAATTACACTCCAGGTGCAATTAGAAACGTTGTTTCTCAGGCTCCACCCTGACCTGCTGATTCTTACGCTGGGGGTTGGCCTGGGTTTGCGTGTTCACGACACCCCGCTATGATTCTGAAGCCTGGTCAGGTTCCAGGAGCCTAGTCTGGCACCTGATCGGTGAGACCCGCCCCTGCCCTGGGAGAAGCTCCTCCGCGGGAGCCCAGGTCCTTGCTGGGACATGGCTTCCTTTGTGTCTGTGCAGCCTCGCCTCCAAGGCAGGCCTCTGGGTTGAGCCCTGTTTCCTGGAACTCTCAGTCAGGCTGGGTCCTGACCCACACGTGGTTCCCTTTCTCACCAGGTCCTTTGCGAAGCCCCCGAAACAGGTGCAGACGGTGTGCGAGTGCATCCTTATCATGAAGGGGTACAAGGAGCTCAACTGGAAGACCGCCAAGGGCATGATGTCCGACCCCAATTTCCTGCGGTCGCTGATGGAGATGGACTTCGATGCGATCACCCAGAGCCAAGTGAAAAATACCAGAGGTGNTGACATGCTGTGAAAAGCACCTCCCACCTGTCCCCCATCAGCTCAGCTCCCCTTCCCCAACTCAGCAGGTAACTGCTGCCTTTCATGTCTCATATATCCATCCAGAGAGTTTTGATGCTTGTTCAAGGGACCACATACACCAGTGTCCCTTCGGCTCCTGACTTTGGATCCTAGGGGTTTGTAGAACAAGGCACACCTGGGTATTCTTTTTTCCATATTAATGATGCACTATGCATAGTTTTCTGCATTTTGGCTTTTCCACCTCACAATACATTTTGGAGATCTTTTGCATATTGATATATGATTAATTTCCCCGATACATTTTTTTAAAGTCGTGAAAGGGCACTTTATTAGAAGACAAAGTACACTTTAAAGAAATAGAAGCGGGCCCGAGCAGTAGAGAACGGCTCAAGGGCCATTATCAGAAGAGAAAGTACACCAAAGAGTCTGGAGCGGGCCGAGCAAAAGGAGCTCAAACGGCCTCCCCGATACGTTTAAATTGCCATCACATTCCATTGTAGGGCTGTGCCATCACCGATTTAACCAGCCCTCATTTATGAATATTCAGCTTGTTTCCAGTATTTGGCCTTTTTTTGCAGCGTGGCCAGGAATAACCCTGACCATATGTCATTGTGTACCTGGGCAAGTCCCCCAGGGGGGACACATTAACCAGAGTGGAATTGCTGAGTTCAAGGCTGTGTGCATTTACAGTGTCCATAGCCGCTGCCTCGTGCCCTCCATGGGCCGGGGGAACCAACTTACACGCCGCTGGCAACCCTCAGGAGTGCCTGCTTTTTCATAGTCTCACCAACAGGGGGCACTGCTAAGCGTTTGGGGTTTTGCTTGTTTTGGAGATGAAAAATTGTATTTGTGTAGTGTTTTTTGCTACAAGGGCATAGTTGACTCTTTTAAGGAGGGCGCAGCTCACAGTGGCCCATGCGGGGGTCNCTCTTGGCCAAACAAAGGGCCGTTTTCAGACATATATTCATTTCGGCTGATGCCATCCCGATACGGCAGTGGACGTCCTGAAAGATGCTTGACATCTCATGAGAATGACTGCCCCCTGCCCCACCACGAGCCCACGTTGGATGAAGCGCAGTGAGGCCACTGGAGCGCTTGCCCGGACGTGCTGGGAACGGCGCCCACCTTGGTGATTGATGGATACCGCTGTTCTCTTTCCTCAGCTCAGTGCAAGCGGCTGGAGGGGGGGCTGGACAAGCTGAAGGAGGCCACCATTCAGCTGGACGAGCTCAACCAGAAGCTGGCTGAGCAGAAGATCGTGCTGGCGGAGAAGTCCGCCGCCTGCGAGGCCCTGCTAGAGGAGATCTCCACCAACACGACCATAGGCGAGTGTGGGGCCGGCTGGTGCGGGGAGGTCACTCCACACACAGCAGGACCTGGCTCCACTGGGGGACAGCCACTTATAGGCACTGAGCGTGGAATCTTTGGACACTTCAGTGGCCATTGTTTCCTGAGTTGATCTCAAGTCCCCTTTAGTAGGCACTGAGACCCTACCATGTGCCCAGCCCAGAGCTGACGGCTTAGGGGTTTGACGGGTATGGAAATGTCATCTCTCCCCGCTGCAGACACCCCACCTGCGCCTGCTTGTCGACTGTGAAGATAAATCCTGAGAGAATGCCACAGTGGGAGATAATAGTGAATTCAGTGTGCATTTATTGAATACCTACTGAATTCGTGTCCTGGGGCTGCCACAACAAAGCACCACAAACAGGGTGGCTTCAAACGACAGGCTTTCATGCTCTCTCAGTTTGGAGGCCAGAAGCCCGAAAAGAAGGTGTCGGCAGGGCTGGGCTCCCTCCAGAGGCTCGAGGGGAGGCTCCTTCCTGCCTCTTGCAGCTTCTGGTGGCCGCAGTCCTGGGCATTAAAAATGCAGACTCCAGCCTCTGCCTCCATCATCACACGACCTTCTTCCCTCTCTGTCCCTGTGTCCTCACATGGCCGTCTTAGAAGGACCCAGTCATTGGACCCAGTCATTGGGCTTAGAAGGACCCAATGTGACCTCATGTTAACTAATTCCATCTGCAAAGACACTCGTTCCAAATAAGGTGACATTCTGAGGTTCTGGGTGGACTTGAATTTCGGGGGGAACATTATTCAACCCAGCACACCTGCTGTGAGCCAAGCCCTGTTCTGAATGTTGGGGTTACAGCCCTTGGGGAAATGCTTACATTCTCGTGAGTGGAGCCAGAAAGCGAGCCAGTAAGTAGATGAAATTTCAGATGCGATCAGTGTCCTGAAGCAGATAGACAGAGTGATGAGATTGAGAGTGACAGAGGGGGCGGGCCACTTCAGGCAGTCGTGGCTTCTGAGCTGGGCCTGAATGAACACAGGAAAAGGTGGCAAAGAGGCAGAGAGACCCCAGGGAGCCAAACACCAGGGAGGGCAGCACTGGTGTCCTCAGCTAGCACTGGCCAGGAAGCGCTGGTCAATGTCACATGATGTGGAGTGGCTGGGACACGGGAGGGAGGGTCAGAATCGGAGCAGCCGTCCTGGTGTTGGGACCCTGTGTACCCTGGGGACTTCTGTTCTGGCGGGGGCACCTGAGGCCGCCACATGGGCCAAAGCTCGATA
>NW_017731478.1:1285933-1287124 GCF_001890085.2 Hipposideros armiger | reverse complement strand
GCAGCCCAGCTCCAGGTCGAGCTGTTGTTCACCATCTTAGCTGTAGAGGGCAGTGTCACTGGCCCTCATATGTGGGACCTGAACCGGGGCCCTCTGGCATCCCAAGCCATCTCTTAACCAACGTGCCACTCGGCCGGCCCTCCAAGGGATTTTTATATCATAGGGAAATTCGCTTTTTATCCAGACGTGAGTTGCAGATATTTTCCCCAGTTTGTCATTGGCTATCTGACTTTGTTTATGAGGTTTGTGTGTGTATTTGTGTTTGCCACGTATAAGATTTTTATTTTTAGGTGACAGATTTTAGCAATAGTTTTATTTTGTGGGCTTTCGCTATTATATCATACTTAAAATGTCTTACAACTGGAAGATTGTGAAATAATTTCCCCATGATTTCTTCCTGTACTTTTAGAGTTTAAATCTTTGATCTCGTTGGGATTTTTCCTGGAGTTCAGTGTGAGTTTGGATCCAATTTTATTTTTTCCACACGACTACAGTTTGACTCTCTTTTCGGTCATTTGGACATTAAGTGTGATGAGTCGGCACTTACATCTCGGCAATCGCATGATCCTTTAATTCTCTGAATAGCACTGCCTTCCTGTGATGCTTAATGCCCTTTGTAGGAATCGTCAAACGGTAAGGCAGGAAGATCGGGGCAGTAAAGCCCAGAAGTGGATGTTTGCCTGTTGTACAAGAGGCTCCCTTTGTGACTGGCCTGTGACTTTCCTTCCCTCCCTTTCATTCATTCGGTAGTCACTGGGCATCTACCACTCACCCAGCCCAGCCTGTGCTGGCACGGGGGCTAAGCAGCAGTGAGCCAGGCAGGCCGGGCCCTCGCCGCATGGAGCCGACTGGCTGGGGCAGGCATGGGCATTCATTGGGGACTCCCACGGGTGCAGGGAAATTAGCCAGGACCAGGTTAGGTCTTTGCCACTGTACCTGTGGATAATGGGGGGGCCTGATCTAGTCTGGTGGGTGGGTAATCATTTAAGTGGGGATGTGACGAGAGAGGAGAGAGTCACCAGTTGTAGGATAGAGGCTAGAGGAGGGGCCTCCCGAAGCCTGGAAGGAGCTTGGCTCGAGGGGAAAGCAGAGATAGTTGGAGTGTCTGGGGTAGAGTGAGCGAGGGAGGTGGAGAGTGGGGTTTGTAATGGTTATTTTCCTTCAGAGAAGGCAGCGTGTCATCTCTGTCTC
>NW_017731478.1:1280730-1282293 GCF_001890085.2 Hipposideros armiger | reverse complement strand
GGGGTGACGGGGAGGGCAAAATTGACCCCAGTAGAGAAGCACTGGGTTAAAGTGACATGTAGAGCCCACAATACAAAGAGAATTATAAGGTCAGTACCATCATGTTGATCCACATTTTGACACGGATTCATAATTCAGAATTTTATTACTCAGAAAACCTAGAACCCAACAGTACGACCAGTTCTGTCGCCAGTACATTCATCCTTTTGAGTTTTTGACTTAGACCCACAGTGTCATCTTACTGTGACCTCAGTTACACACGGAAGTTAAGCCGTTTGCTAACTTGGATGAAGGACATCTTCTAATGGGATGTGGGGCTTTTGCCGCAAACTGTTGGATAGCGCTGTGGCACGCGATGGCCCCCAAAAGTATGAACCTCATTAGAAACGCAGGGTGGACATCTGTGTGGTCCCTGCCCCGCTGCGGCCCTTTTCCCCACCGTTCTGCGAATTGTCTTCACTTAGGTGGCCAGGCTGGAGCGGAATTTTTACCTCACGAAACGCGAGCTAGAAAGGATCCAGAATGAGTTGGCAGCGATCCAGGAAGAGCTGGCAGCTTTGGGGAGCAGATACGAGGCTGCCATCCTGGAAAGGCAGAAGCTGCAGGAAGAAGCTGAAATCATGGAGCGGCGGCTGATCGCGGCCGACAAGCTCATCTCTGGGCTGGGGTCTGAGAACGTCAGGTCAGCGTCAGATCAGGGGCTCTGGGCGAAACTCGGTGCTTTGCGAGTGAAGCATCATCACCACGAGGTCTCGCCACGCAGAGTCCAGCCCATGCTGTATTTTTATCTGAAAACCGTGTGAAGAACTTCTGGTTTTACTATTCTCATGTTTAAGACGGCTAATGGCCATTCTATAGATTCTGTTTCTATTAGTTGTTGGGTGTTATTTATTAAGTGATCATTAAGGGTTAAGGAGGCAGTGCAGCTGTGAGACAGGGAGAAACCAGTGGTTTCGGGCATGGTGCCCAGAGTCCTAGGAACCTTTACTCCTTGGTGACCTTTAACCCTGAGTCCATTCCGGATGGGTCACCTCTGTCGCTGGAGACTTGTGGCTTGTTTAGTCCTGAGCTTCTGTCTTAAGTAGCTGGGGCTGTTTGATGCTTATGAACAAGACCCTTTGACCATAGCTGGTCTACTGGATAGGACAGCAGTTTCAAATCAGGCCCCTGTAAAAGTGATATGGGAAACACAGGACAATATTGTTTGGAAACAAACCATGTCCACTATTTCTAAAACCTAGAAGACTTTGGTCATTTCCCAGAAGAGGCCAAATGAAACACCCACTTTCTTTGATCTTGGGTAGAACTTTGTCACCAAGAAGAGCCAGAGCTCATGAGCTCTTGCTGGATGTGTTTAAAAGTTATCGATTAAGCATTCTGAAACAATGCGGTTATTACTTAATAAGTAGCTTTGAGACAAAATGTGTTCTACAAATATTTATGGAGGACCCCATTAGATGCGAGGTTCTGCTGAGCCCTGGAATTCAGCCAAGTCTTTCAAAATGCTGGGTTCACAGGGAGGCAAGTGGCAAAGGAGCTGGCGATCTGTCTCTAAGAGAAGTG
>NW_017731478.1:1274448-1275715 GCF_001890085.2 Hipposideros armiger | reverse complement strand
AAAGTCCAGGATGGCTTCAGCTAGGGCTCCAAGCATATTCTCAAGACTCGACTTCTTTCCGTTTTTGGGCTGGGCTTTCTGCCGGGCTGGCTTCATTCTCGGCCTCCCATGGAGCCAAGCTCCCCTCATGGTCACAAGATGGGTCTGGCTTCATGTCCCCTCAGGAGCAAGTCCAAAGGGAAGAGTGCGAATCATTGCATGTCCCTAACATGAAGGTCCTGAGAGTCACTTGCGTCACCTACACGCCCGCCCCCACACAGTCCCGTGGCCTGGGGATGCTATGTCGATTGTTTGGGCCTGAGTCACAGGCCCCTCTGCTGGAGCTGGGGTGGAGCACCCCCATGTGGAATGAAAGTTGTGAGTCTCCAAGTAGAACTCAGGGACCGTTATTAGAAGAAGGGGACACGGGTGCAGGGGAGTCGAGACACGAATATCTCGCGAGAGGGAGGTGCCCTCAGCCCCTGTGAGTGCTGTCTGGAGTTCTCCGCTGCCCCCTCCACTCCTGCCCTCTGCCTTCCTACTTTCTTGCCCAACTCATAGTCTTCCTGGTTATGGGTCTCCATCTTCCTGTTTCCGTGGCAATGTGCACCTTTCCTTTAGGTGTCCGAGAAACTCAAGCTGGCGGAGAAGACTGCCTTGGACATTGACAGGCTGCGGGATGGCTACCGGCCAGCCGCCCGGCGGGGGGCCATCCTGTTCTTTGTGCTGTCGGAGATGGCCCTTGTCAACGCCATGTACCAGTACTCCCTGAGTGCCTTCCTCGAAGTCTTCGGGCTGTCACTTAAGAAGTCGCTGCCTGACTCCATTCTTATGAAGCGATTAAAGAACATCATGGACACACTGACCTTCAACATCTATAACTACGGTTGCACAGGTGAGCACCTCCTCCACGCATCAGGACGGGGTGGGTGCCCTGTGCGTGTGCGCCTCTGGGGCTCATGACTCCCTCTTCTCAGAAGGACTCTAGTCAGACTGGGTCGGGGCCCATCTCCAACGGCCTCATTGTAGCTGCATCACCTTTTTAAAGGCCCTGTTTCCAAATACAGTCCCATCCTGAGGTCCTGGGCTCAGGGCTTCGACATACGGATTTGAGGGGACATAATTCTGCCTGTACCAATTAGGGAGGAGAAAGGTTGAGGACCATTGTTCCTCCAGGGCTCACTTAAGTAGCCAACCCTTCTAACACATATGACGTAGAGCTGAACTCCCAGATTTTGCCTTCCACACCTTTTTCCGGAAAGGCATTTCTTCTGTTAAAAAAAAAAAA
>NW_017731478.1:1215092-1272368 GCF_001890085.2 Hipposideros armiger | reverse complement strand
TTTAATAACATATTGTATTTAACTCAATATATTAAAGTATTATTTTAACAAGTATTCAACTGAGATACTTTTGCATACTTTCTTTGGTATTATGGCTTCAGAATCCAGTGTGAACTCAGCACACCTCCCGTGCTCAGCACCCACATGGCCTCGTAGCCACCGTGCTGTACAATGGAGCTCCAGGGTTGAGCGTGAGGCCAGACAGACAATTGGAGGTGGCAAACTCGAGTATGCCTCCATGGCCGGGAGGTGATGGAAATGAGTGTGTGAAGCTGGGTGGGGACCATGGCATCCCGGAGAGCTTGTGTCCTGGTCAGCTCTCCCTTCACTCCCAGTGACTGATACCAGGTGGCAATGTGGACCCAGATCCTCTGACTCTTCAAAAGCA
Source organism: Hipposideros armiger (assembly GCF_001890085.2). Lineage (NCBI taxonomy): Eukaryota > Metazoa > Chordata > Mammalia > Chiroptera > Hipposideridae > Hipposideros > Hipposideros armiger. The sequence goes on along the minus strand of NW_017731478.1, from coordinate 1,271,980 downwards.
GATAGAAATTTGGATTTCTCCCAATTCTTATGTGTTGGCAACTAAGTTTTTGGCATCTCGAGGTGTCAGCCATTCAGGACATGCCTTGGAGCTGTCACTGGGGAACCTCTGGGTTTTGTGCTGAGGGGACGTCAACCTGGAGGGCCAGCCAAGAGGCTGCCCGTCAGGAGTCACCCAGCTCAGTACAGATCTCCTGACGCCCACACGATGTACCGAGCTATGCCAGAGGGGCGCAGACAGGTGCCCAGCACTCAGCTCACCGCCCAGTGTGCAGATGTGCACGGAAACTGGGTTCTATAATGAGAAGTGTGTGAGAGCTGTAGCAGGGGGATCTTCCCAAGGTGACGGACACGGGCAGGCAAGCACTGGTCAGACGGGCCGGCCCCCGCCTGGAGCTGGCCGCCAGGGCGTCTCCTAACTAACTCGGGGAGAGTGCTTCTTTCACCAGGTACGTGCAGCCCCCTGTGATCAGCTTTGAAGCCATCTTCGAGCAGAGCACTCCAAACTCACCCATCGTGTTCATCCTGAGCCCCGGCTCCGACCCTGCCAGCGACCTTATGAAACTAGCCGAGCGCAGTGGTTTTGGGGGGAACCGCCTCAAGTTCCTTGCCATGGGTCAAGGTCAAGAAAAGGTAATTGGTTGTTGGAAGAAACAAGCTCTAAATTTGGGTGAGGTCCCTGGCCTCTGTTCAGAATTGGGCTTCGAGCTAATAGCGCTGCTGCACGTGGGAGCTCCATGTGTTTGGGTCTACGGAGCAGGCATGACATGCTGGAAGGGGGACGGTACTAGCAGTGTGCAGTGCTACACCCGCAGCCCTCTGATGGCTCACCCCACACTCACTCTACTCTGCTGCTCTCAGAACCCTCTCACACACTCATCTCCTCCTCTCCTTACTGCACCCCCTGGTGCGGATCAGGGTTGTCACTGCCCCCATGGCATGGCCCAGGATGGAGCTCTTGGGGCTGAGGGCGGCCACTGAGTGCAGAATGCTCCCTCACCTTCCAGGCCGGGACCAGCCCAGCGGACACAGATGGCCCTGAAGGAATTCTAGGATTGTTTCTTCACAGGGCCCTCTGGAGCCCCCAGATCACCGGCTTGGGGTGGGGGTGGGCCATCGCTTTTGGGGGGCTGGGAGCGGGTCTCTGGGGGATCACGGGCTTGGCGTGGCTTTGGGACCAGCACTTCCCTCCTCCCCCCATTGGTGCAGCTGGCTCTGCAGTTGCTGGAGACAGCGGTAGCTCGCGGGCAGTGGCTGATGCTGCAAAACTGCCATCTTCTGGTCAAGTGGCTGAAGGACCTGGAGAAGTCCCTGGAGAGGATCACCAAGTCCCACCCAGACTTCCGCCTGTGGCTCACCACGGACCCCACCAAGGGCTTCCCCATCGGAATTCTGCAGAAGTCCTTGAAGGTCTGGTTTATGACAGGCACCAACACGCCCACAGCTTGTTCCTCAGCTCACCGGCGTTTGGCTGTGCGTGTGTGTGTGTGTGTGTGTGTTTAGAAATAAACCTAGGATATGGTTGGAACCTCATGGACACCCCTTCCCAATTTCATCTTTCCCTCTCTCTTCAGAGATAAGCACTGTCCTGAATTGGGTGACAATGACTGGGTGACAGTTTGTACTCCTGGGCCTGTCTGTACCACATCTGCATGTACCCAAACCACGTCTCTGTTAGTTTCCATGCACTTCACATTCATTAAGTTTCGTCTTTAATGCTGCCCTGCTCCCGTAGCCAGCAGTACTCCAGTGGCCCACACGCCCCATTTAACTTACTCTCCCGAGAACTTTTGGGAACAGTTTTGTCATCTGCCTATGTGGCAGATAGAGGGAAAATGTAACTGCTTTCATTTTACATTTGAGGACCCCACGGTTCAGAGAGAGGTTAAAGGACCTTGTCTGGGTCACTGGTGGAGCAAATGGCATTGCGAGTACAACACCCACTTCCTTAACTTCTCTTGGTCCCTTAACAAGAGACTTTGGCTATTTGGGGAAGAGACCAGAAGGCTATGTAAGGATGAAACGCCAGGACATCTCCATTCTGCACACCCTTCAGAGCTGTCCGTGCGCCTGCGGTTTCCGTCACCATCTGTGTCCTCGTCTGACAGGTTGTCACGGAGCCACCCAATGGGCTGAAGCTCAACCTGAGAGCAACTTACTTCAAGATCTCTCATGACATGCTGGAGCAGTGTCCACACCCCGCCTTCAAGTCCCTGGTCTACGTGTTGGCGTTTTTCCATGCGGTGGTGCAGGAGAGAAGAAAGTTTGGGAAGATCGGGTGGAACGTGTACTACGACTTCAATGAGTCTGACTTCCAGGTGAGGATGCAGGTGGCTGCTGCTTCTCCCCCAGAAACTGCCCCGCCGGTGGCCTGTCTCATCCCGCCCATTGTTCCAAGCTCACAACAGTCGAGCTGTCCCTGCCCATGTCTTCAGAGGGGTCGGAGTGCTGATGGCTGTGTGGGTTTGAGTATAACCAAGCCTGTTCCTCCTCTGTTAAGGTCTGCATGGAAATTCTGAACACGTACTTAACAAAAGCCTTCCAGCAACATGACCCTCGGATCCCGTGGGGCAGCCTCAAGTACCTCATTGGAGAGGTAGGAGTGTCTTGGGGGGCCCTCCATGGGCCACCTCCCGGGGCTCGAGTGGGGCTGTGTCCTGGCGCCTTTGTGCATGGTCTCAGAGCCCGCGGGTGACCCCCTTGTGCTCCTCCTTCCTCCAGCTGAAGGCCCCTAGGTCCCTGCGGACACCCAGTTGTCTTTGTTCTGAGTGAGCTCTATCCATACGGAGGTTCCGGGTGCATCACCCTGGGGGCTCGACTGCTCCAGCAGTGGGCAGTCCCCGCCCGGCCATGCCTTCGGCTCCTGTTCAGTGGATGTGCGGGTCCACTCTGGAGACCACGACTATATGGAGGGCTCGTGGGAGAGCTTCCCTCAGGGGCCTCACACGGCTCACAGTGTGACAGACCACCCATTCCGAAGACAAGAGTGGCTGCTGGCTTCTTTGGTTGCTTGCTGTGCTTTGAGATTTTGCACACATCATGCGCTGGCTTCCAGCACTTCCTGAGGGCCGCCTGGCCCTGGGCTGTGTGACTCGGCAGACAAGCCCCCCCCCGTATACAGTGGACCACACGGTCTGAGCAGTGCAGTGGCCAGGCTGGCAGGCTGGCACTGAGGGCGCATGGATTTGACCCTGAACCAGCCTCGGGGCCCAGGGTCTCGGGGCACCCCCAGTGGTTCTGGGGCCTGGCCAGCTCTCAGCCCCTGTACCTTCAGGTCATGTATGGAGGACGGGCCATCGACAGCTTCGATCGGCGCATCCTGACCATCTACATGGATGAGTACCTGGGGGACTTCATCTTTGACACCTTCCAGCCGTTCCACTTCTTCCGGAACAAGGAGGTGGACTATAAAATCCCTCATGGTGACGTCAAGGAGAAATTCGTTGGTGAGATTTCTCAGACACCTGAGGGCATCCGAAACGCCTTTCCTCGGGGAGGCCATTCAGTTCGGTTGTTCTGTTTTCTGTGCTTGGCTTGGTGGCTCTTCCGGCCCCTCCTGGGGGGCTCCATGGCTGGTGCTGTGGTCACCTGTGAGGGAGCCTGACGGGCTCGTCCTGGCCTGAGAGCTGATGGACCTAGTTCAGCTTTCCTGTCCTGGAATGGTGGCCGATATATCAGATTCTGCGTGAAGGGCAGAGCGGCCCCTGGGAAGCTCCCTGAGCCGTTTTCATAAAAGACAGAGAGAGCTGGGCTGGGCATGCAGTGTAGTGTGTTCATTTAAAACATTTCCACTGAGCAGTGGAAATGAGTCTTGCGTGTCTGGGGATGTGAGCCTGGGGCCTCCGAAATGGAGGGTGGCATGATGTGTCCCCGCTCTGTCCTCTGTGCTGTAGAGGCCATCGAGGCCCTCCCACTGGCCAACACACCAGAAGTGTTCGGTCTTCATTCCAACGCCGAGATCGGGTACTACACTCAGGCTGCCCGAGACATGTGGGCTCACCTGCTGGAGCTGCAGCCCCAGACAGGTGAGGCGTCCCGCGGAGGCCCATCCACGTGGCTGGGGCCCGGGGCGGTGGCACAAAGTGCTGCTGTTGGTCCTGAGAGCTGGCACATTGCGAAACTGGAAGGCGCAGGTGCCCCAGGCCCACACTCAGGTGCCCTGCTGTCCTAACATGTGTCCTGGTCTCAGGGGAGTCCAGCAGTGGCATCAGCCGAGATGACTACATCGGCCAGGTGGCCAAAGACATAGAAAACAAGATGCCCAAAACCTTCGACCTGGACCAGGTCAGGAAGCACCTCGGGATGGGAATATCGCCCACGTCGGTGGTGCTCCTGCAGGAGCTGGAGCGCTTCAACAAGCTCGTCATCCGCATGTCCAGGTCGCTGGCCGAGCTGGAGAGGGTGAGCCGGCAGACGGATGTGCAGGTCCCGCCCCCACGTGCTGCCTGGGCTCCCTGACCGCCCTTGACTCTGTCCACAGGCCTTGGCTGGAGAAGTTGGAATGAGCAGCGAGTTAGACGACGTCGCCAGGTCCCTTTTTCTCGGGCAGATCCCTAACATCTGGAGAAAGCTCGCCCCTGACACCCTGAAGTCCCTTGGAAACTGGATGGTCTACTTCCTGCGGCGGTTCAGCCAGTACACGTCATGGGTGAGTGAGAGGCCGCTGTCTGGTGGTCGCTTCCAGGGGCAGCCTGGACCCCCTGCGACCACCCCGGCCCCTTCCCCCACCCAGTGCGACCTCTGGAGCAGTCGCTTGGGCGCTCCGGAACTGCCAACTCTACGAGCGTATCTGTATTTTTTTCCCTTTTCTTTGTTTTTAAGACTTTGAAGAGTACCACACACAGCTTGATTGATTCCTCTTAAGCGTCTTAGCACCTCTAGACCCCCTCACTCTTTTTAGGGTACTTCACTTTACAGAGACCCCGCGTCCTGGCTCTGGCGGACGTCTAGGTGGTTCCCAGCATTCAGTGCACATGGTGAAAACTCCTCCAGTGGGGTTGTGGGACTGAGTGTGCGCCTTGTAAACCCTGACACTCTTGTCACGTACTTTTCTAGAGACCTGGAAAACAGCGCGTGAAAGCGACTGTTGCCTTGCGTCTCTGCAACTCTGTGTGTTCTGAGTATTTTGGGTCATTTCTCTCTGATTGGTAAACACGAGTTTGTCTCATTGTTTGGATGTACATTTCTCTGACTATGGTGAGGCTGAGTGTATTTTACATGCGTTCAGACATTTTGTGTTTCATTTTCTGTGAATTGTCTTTTTGTATCTTGGTTTCATTTTTATCAAGTTCTCTGTCTTTTAAAGTTGATTTTTAAGAGCTCTTTGTATATCAAAAAAATTAGCCCTTTGTCTTCCAGGGTTGTAGATATCGCCCAGCGTGTCCTAAGTCTTTTGACTTTGTTTGTGGTATTTTTTCCATAGGAAAGTTTTACATTTTTATGTAGTCAAATGTATCAGTTTTTTCTTTTCTGGCATCTGGATTTTGTATTCCTCGCGCCAAGATTATGACAATATTCATTGGAGATTTGATCTGGTACTTTGGTGGTATTTTTTTATATCTAAATCTTTGCTTCACCTGGAATTTGGCGGTTCAGCTTGCTTTTCCCAAATGGGCTGCCAGTTGTCCCAACACCATCTTTTTGCCACTGGACGAATTACGTTTTTCATCGTGAACACACTTCTAGTCAGGTTGACCCTGGCATGTGATGGCCGCCCCAGGCTCCCTCCAGCTGCCCCCCTTCTCTCCAGGTCACCGAGGGTGAGCCCAACGTGATGTGGCTCTCGGGGCTGCACATCCCGGAGTCCTATCTCACAGCCCTGGTGCAGGCCACGTGCCGGAGGAACGGCTGGCCGCTGGACCGCTCCACCTTGTTCACGCAAGTGACCAACTTCCAAGATGCCGATGAAGTGACAGAGCGGGCAGGACAAGGTACAGTCAGCTCCTGACGGATTTCCAGCCTCTCTAGGGTCTCCCTCCCTGAGCCACCCCCGACTGAAGGGATGAGTGCCGCCTGGGCCCGAATGGGCCGGGCCACGGTAGGAAGTCAGGCAGCTGCAAGTACTGGCTATCTGTGCACTGCCCGTGTCCTGACGTCCGTGAGGGTGAGGACACATCGGAGGGTGAGGACACACACTTCTCTTCCGGGTTCTCCTTTGAGACCCCTGGGGTGAGGTCAGGGGAGGCCTGAGCCATGTTCACCCTGCTGGTTTGTGGGAAATGGGCTCCTGGGTCAGAATCAGATATTTCAAAGAACCAGATCACCAGGTGGCTTCCCTGGAAACCACAGGGGCCTAGGGCCTGGGAGCCAGAGACAGCGTGGACCAGATCAGAGCCATTACCTTCTGCTGTAACTTCAAGCCACTTCGACACTGGTCACTGACAGGGCAAACTGGAGCCGGAAACTGCTGTCTCCTGGGGCCATGTTATCTTAGGGGACATTTAACCACAAATACCCAAACCCCCTTGAGCTGTTGAGAGGATTTATGGTAAACATTCGGGAACGCTCATCGTCCTGGTGTCACAAGGCCAGTGAAGTCTCAAGAGGACCGGCTGGTGTCGGGGCCACCACGCTCTCTGGGCCTGTGGACTGTCCTCTGCGTGTCTGTCATGTCCTCGTCCTCAGAGACCACTTTCTTTGCCAGGTTTTGGCTTCCTGCTCCTGGTCACTCTGGCTCAGGCGGGATATGGGCTTGGCGTGGTGCCAAATGACTGATGTTTTTACAGCACAGGGGCCCAAGGCCGTCTCAACCTGTGTGTCTTGCTGGCAGATGACTGGGGAGAGGCAGCCACCCCGCGTCCATTTCACTGAGGCCATCCGGGAGGGTCATGGGGTCTGCAGAGTGTCCCGTCTGGGCTGCTCCTCTGCAAAGGGAAGGTGGGCAGGGCAGAAATGACAGCTCCCTTTTGGAAAAAGCCCTGGGCTGTGTCTGGGGAAGGAGTCCGTCAGTCGCCGTTCTGTGTGTTGGATATGTGCATCAGAGAGAGCTGTCACACAGCGGACATGTAGGTCCCTCTATGTCAGTCCCGGCTCTCTTCCTGGTGCCTCTAGGATGCTTTGTGTCAGGACTATATCTAGAAGGCGCCGACTGGGATACAGAAAGAGGCTGTCTCATCAAGAGCAAACCCAAGGTGCTGGTTGTGGACCTGCCCATCCTGAAGGTCATCCCCATCGAAGCCCATCGCCTCAAACTGCAGGTAGGAGGCCCACGCCACTCCGCTGGCCCCGCTACTCTGCCGTGTGTAGTTACACATGAGGCGGTTTCAGGAGTCTTGCCTTTGAAAATGGGCGCTTGCCCCCTCGTGTGTGGGGGAAGCCTGTGAGACACCCTAGCTGCGTGGAGTCACCACCAGGAAAACGCACATGCACACATGCTGTCTGCAGACTTCCGCAGGGGGTACAGATTCCAGGTCAGAAGCTGAGTCCAGACTAACTCCAGGAAGGACTCCTGGCTTCTCGCGAAATTCTGTGGGCCGTGCTGGAATCATAGTTACCGCTGGTGTGGACGGCATGCGTCCCGCTTTGCCCGGCCGGGACCCACTTTTAACGAGTGTGTCTATGGGAAGTTAGCAGCCACGTGGCGTGTTTTCTTAGATACAGCCGTGCAGGACGGCCGCTGCACTCTTAGTGCAAAGAACAAGCCTTTACCCCTCCCGTGATGAGCAGTCTCTTGACTCAGGGACTCCTCACCGCCTTTCCTTTGCAGAATACCTTCCGGACGCCGGTCTACACCACCTCCACCAGACGGAACGCCATGGGGGTTGGCTTGGTGTTTGAGGCCGACCTCTTCACTACGAGGCACATTTCTCACTGGGTGCTGCAAGGGGTCTGCCTCACCCTGAACTCTGATTAACCCTCTGGCTGAAGGGTGAACAGTGATCAAGTCGGCTGTCATTTCTTGGGGCCTCTCAAGAGGCAGGAGGGGACTGATGATTTTTCTTTCATTTGAAATAAGCCATTTTAATCTCTTTCCACAGAAATTAACCTGGTTTTGTTTTTTTAAGTTTTTTTTAGGATTGAAAAAAAGTAAACTCAATACGAGAGCATTTTGAGATGTTAAGTTTTCTTTTCCTTCTCAGAGGAAATAGTTAAGATTGAGCAAAAGTGCCTGGCTTGTCACTGGCACAAGTGAAAATTCTAATGTAAGTTTTCAAAGGCGTGTTTTTGATGATCCGGGTCTGTTTCAGCAGATGCCTCTTTGGGGCAAGATCTGTCTGCTGAGGTGTGGGGTACAAGGCCCAGGTGCTGGGCGGGCTCAGGCAGAGCCCTGCTTCCGTGGGTAGATGATGCCGGGCACAGAGCAGAGGTGCTCCATCACTTCCAGCGCCTCCTCCCCCTTCTAGAACCTCTGGCCAGTTTCCGGTCTGTCAGCGTGCGGGTGAGGCCGTTGAGCTGCCCCCACCCTGCCTGGGTCTGTGTGGGGATGGTCGCTACTGGGTGTCCCTTCCTTGTGCATGCCATGGGGCAGCCTGGAGCCCTGGCCAGGCCCAACGGGAGGTGGGCAGTGGCTTTACTCTTTGAGGGAGGGGCCAGGCTGAGTGCTGGCAGGACACAGGGCGGGGGCCAGAAATGGGCAAGAGTAGCTTTGCCAGAACTTCAGCAGCACAGAACGTGCTAATGGATGGTCCCGGCAGTGAGAGTAACGGGACCTCGCTTTCTGGAAGTAAAAACCCCCACCCTCCCAAGGGCGAGAGTGCAGTAGTTACGGGGTACGGTGGGGTGGTGGTGTCCTGCTGTTTCTCTCCCCCATCCACTCTCCTCCTAGCCCCTCCCTCAGGTGGTTTAATAAAAGACACAGAACAGAAAGAAGGCAGGTTTAGAAAATAAAGTTTGTTGGGATCTTGAACATTTTGGATAAAACTAACAAAAAATATGAACACACATTCAGGTTGTGGTGATACGAGGAGCAATGTCATCTTATTTAGTTCCTGTGACATACACATACAGCTGCTCGCTTACGGTGCCGCCTGGGGAAAGGTGTCTCGGGAGGTTACGGGGTCTCTGGGCGGGAGCAGAGGCTGCTCCCCACAGGCTGCCCTGGAAACCGGAGGGCTAAGGTCAGGGGGGTATGTGTGGCTCTGGCTGTGGACGTAGGCATGTGGCTATCTGATTTCATTAGCATTGAGAGTAATGCAGCCTGTGGCCTGCGCGCTGCCCACGCGCGCACTGAGCTACACCGAGTGGGGTCAGAAGCAAGCCGCTGGGCACGCAGGCGTCTGGCCACGCGGTTAGTAAATACGTGTTCTGCAGCAGGGGGCGCGGTCACATTCTGGTGTCTGAGAGAGCAGGTGGGGTGGGAGGAGAATTACCTGTGACAGGTCTGAAAAAAAATTGGCATGCATGGAAATGAAAACTCAAAACAAAAAGGAGTGGCTGAGATGTTCCTGTGGCGATCACAGTGAGTGGACAGCCGGTGTGGGCCGCCGGCGGGCTTCACACAGTTCTGTCCGTCCCTGAGTGCTTCCTCACAGCCTTGCCTCCGTTCACCTGGTCGATCGCCAGCGTCTCCACCTCGGCCTGGGCCTGGGGCGGGGTGACGTGGTGGATACGGTGTGCCACCCCTACATGGGCCTTGTGCGGCTTCTCGCGGGCCGGGCTGTGCTGCTCGCCCGCGCTGCGGTCGGACGCGATGGGGGGGATGACCAGGGGCCTCTCTTTGACGAGGTGGACCTCGGCCGGCTCCCGGGCTAGCAGGAACGGGGTGGGGTCAGGCATGGCATCCACGGCTTCCCGCAAAAGAAGTTTCCGGCTCTCGCCCCCAAATCTGTAGGCCTCTTCAAACTCGGGGTGCAGGGGGGCGGACAGGCTCTTTTTCATGCTGCGGCGGCGGGGCGTTTCGGGCAGCTTGTCTCTGAGGGGGGCTGGCTTGTAGCTGGCCAGCACGGGGCTCCCGGAAGGGCTGCCGTCCCAGGTCCCGCTGGAGCCGAGCAGCTTGCGCTTGGTGGCGTGCAGCTGCGAGGTCAGGTAGGCAATGGTGCCGGCCCGCTGCTCCAGCTCGCCCGACAGCATGTTCAGCTTGTGGCTCTTGACCTTGAGCTCCTCCAGGTACTTCCGCTCCCGCTCCCGGATGGTGTTCTCCAGCACCGCGATCATGGCGTTCTTCTGCTCCAGCTCCCGCAGCAGCTCCTGGCTCTCCTGCTCCTTGGCCTGCAGCTGAGCTTCCAGCTCGTCACATCGTTTCTTCAGTTCGCTGCTTCTAGAAGAGCCGTCTCCTAGAGGAGCGAGGGGAGGGACCAGGTTGAGAGCCCACTGCAGACGCAGCAGGACCTCCCGAGTGTGGGGTTCCTGCTCTTACCACGGGTCCTCCGTGGCCGCGCCCCTCAGCGAAGCGGAGAGCCCGGGGGGCCTCTGAGGCCCTGCCAGCTCTTAGTTCTTTGGTTTAGTGTAAAAAGAATGTCTCCAAATTTGACAACTGCTCAAGCTGAAACGGGCAAATTCAGAGTTTTTGACCTTACAGATACTTAGGATTACGCTGCTAGCAGATCACCTGTGTGCTCAGGTGATGGTTACTGAATGCGGCTCCATGCAGAGCTCTGTCCTGAAGGACAGACATAAAACGTCCCGGTGTCTGAAGCACAAAAACTCTGAAGTTGCCAAGCAGACAGGGGGCCCTGGCGGTCAGGCGGGCACTCGCGTGCGTGGGCACCTCTGAGACGAGGCCGCAGGGCCAGAGACAGTAAAGAACTCGCCACACAGCTCCTCGGGGCGGATGGGAGGCCGGAGTCCAGGGCTATGTGGACTGAGGCTTGTTGGGTCTGACTTTTCAGGGCCCCCAGGAGGGAGTGCGTGGGCCTGAGCCCCCTTCCCCTAGACTCTTGGCGGCCAGCTGCTCCCACGAATCAGGGCCTCCTGCTTTGTCAGTTCTCCTCCACTCTTCTATAGGAGGCTCTGCTCCACCTCCTCCTCTGCACACATTCCTTCTAGAAGTTTCCATGTTTCCCCATGAAAGCTGCATGTGCATTGCGCTGTGGCAGCAGCTGCTCTTTATCACCTGAACAGACAGTGAATCACGGGGGGCACTTTTTAAACAGATTCCCAGGCCCCCTCCCGGACTTCTGGATCAGAACCTCCAGGAGCCTGTATGTCCCAGCTGTGTGCCCAGCGCTTTGTAGGATGGGCAAGCTCTGCGTGCACTAGTGACTAGTGGAGAGCAGTGATTTCCACCACGCAGAGGGCAGGTGTGCCCACCAGGACCACCTGTGAGGCCCTCTCACTGCCTCCACAGGACACCCCGTGCCAACCGTTCCCACAAGCCCCTGCCACCGACAAGGGGCTGACCGGGTGAGGGGGGGTGGCCTTGGGACTCAGGGCAGAGACATTAGCCTAAGCCAAGAGGGGTCAGGAAGTGAGGACGCCCTGATTTCTGTGACACGATGGCAGGGGTGTGGGCTGAGGTCTCCAACTGGAGGTGACCTGTTCTGAGTCCCTGGAGGCCCAGTTCCTGGCCCCAGAGGCTGTGGGGGAAGGAGGGGCACTTGGCATCCTTCCTCCACAGCGGGACCCCCTGAGGGTGAGCTCCTGTTCCCAGACCCCGCCTCTAGCAGGAGACTGTAATATGAGTAACAAGGGAACTGAGTGCTGGGCAGTGCGCTAGGCTGACATGACAAGGAACTGGGCGCACTCATGAATAACAACTGCGAGTCCGGTTTAGAAGAAGCAGTCCTGACTCACATGCATTCTGCACTTTCTCTGCCCCCACTCTGTACTCTGTAACAGGTCACAGAGTTCCTGTTTTTGTTCTGATATCTGGGGGTGGGGTGGGTGTCCCTGAGGTCCTGGTTTGGGGGAAGCGTTTTGGGAACCAGAGTCTAGGGAAAGATGCTCAGTGATGCTTTGGGGGCCACCTAGTAATCTGATCACTCACTCGGCCAATATTTAGGGAGCACAGGTCCTCTGCTACATGAGAGGGACCCGGGGGAGGTGGGACCCTGCTCCTCTTTCTGTGTTAAATTATACCTATTTCTTAACTACAAAGTAACAGATATTCATCAGAGAAAATCAGAGAATCCAGAAAAGCATTCCAAATAGTATATGTGTCGGGTGGAAGAAGATAAAAGCAGCTACTGCCCCCGCCCACTGGCCCGGTCACACCCAGGGCTCCAAACGTCCCTGCCACCGATGCTTAGGCTGCACGTGCACCTCTTACAGCAAAGGTGTTTTCTCAGGGAAGCGAGTGACACCAACGTGTGCCCCACAGGAAACGTACCGTCGCTGACTTTTGGGGAGGAAGCTCTTACCTGTCTCTTCTGAACTTTTGAGTGTCAGCTCGTATGTTAAATCTGAAAAGGAGAGCACAGACGTTGTTTGTGTGTGGTTCCAGCGTTACTTCACCAGCTTCCTCAGCGCTGAAGACGCAGACCCCACTCCCACAATCAGCCCCGTGTCCTGCCTGGGCAGAGCCGGCTGGGCAGGAAGTGTGAGGACGGCAGAGACTCTCGGCAGCCACTGTCCTCCCTGGGGTTCCGAGGGGGCCCTGCTTTTCCCCTAAAACATATCCCAGCCCACAATCAGCAAGCGGCTAGCTCTGTATGTGACACCTTGGTCATCAGCTGCAAAACGTGTTGCAAATTCTAACCACTGCACTTTGATCTCATATGTCCTCGGTATGTGAAGAAAGGCTTTGTGGCTTTCTGCCTGGTGCGTGTGAAGTGCCTGTGGATTCCAGGAGGATGAAATGCCCTCTCACTCGATCTGGCGAGCCAGCCACCATGAACCTGCTCTGGTAAGGGTTCTGCTTTGCACTACAGCCCCTGGCAGGCCTGCCCCCCTTTCCTGCGCGCCCCCTCCCCACGGTCGTGGGGCCCCCTTGGCACCTGTGCAGTGTTGCTGCAGCCGCCTGATCTCGGCGTGCAGGCCCTTGAGCGTGCTGGCATGCTCCCGCTGCAGGAACAAGACGTTCTTCTGCGCGCTGTGCAGCTGGTTCTCCAGGTTTGTGGCTGCCATGCTGGCATCCAGGTGACCTGCGGGAAACACAGACCCTGGTCGCTGTCCCTGACAATGAGGGTCACAGGGTGGAAGAGGACGCTGCCTGCCCATGGCCCTCTTTGTCTCTGTGGGGTCACGGGCAGCATGAGGCCCAAGTCCACACAGAGGGACACATCAAACCCAGAGCTCCCTGGTTCCAAACCCTGGCCTCTCCACAGGCCACCGAACCACAACAGAGCGTGACCAGAATCTCTCAAAAGAGTTCTCTGACCAGGTAAGCACTGACTGCCACCCCACAGGGAAACTGAGGACATGGGGTGAACGTGTCCTCAAAATGGTGTCTTGACCTGGCCAAAGTGAGGCATCAGGGCAGACGTGGGTGGGACGCAGAGGGACGCCCCTGGGTTTCACAGAGCTAAGCCCCCAATCCTTCTTGGGAACTTCCCAAGAATGATCTCACAGGGCCACTGGTGCCTGCAGGAGTCTGGAGTCTGTCCCCAAACCCTGCCCCCACCCCTGCACCGTGACCTCCGTCATCCATCACCAGCCGCTCACTCAGGGCCTCAGATCCTCTGCCTTTCCTGTAACTCGAGAAATGTGGTGAAGTCAATCGGTCTTTCTGGAAGAGCTACCAGAGAAATTCAAGATGCCCTGCCAGTACTGAGAAAGGCAAGGGCCGGAATGTGGATTGTTTGTAAATGATTCCTGTAAGTGCAAAGCCTCAGAATGCGTGTTTCCCCATGTATTATGTCAGAGGCCTCGCTGGAGGAAACACCACTTCTCAAAGGGCTTCCAGTCTGTGGCACGTCTGTAGGATGGCTCTGGAGAGAACAACACCCCCAGGCGCTGTCACAATGCTGGGCGGGCGACACCCACCACTCTGTTATCTGTGAGGCCAGCCACACAGTTACACCCCAGCTCCGGAGCTCAGAATAGTTCGTCCCTGGAACTCGGGACACACAGCTTCATTCACATGAGACAGTTTCCCGTGATCGCCTCAGGCCACAGGCTCCAAAGGAAAAGTAAAGAAACGCAGAGGAGGAAACAGCACAGCAGACAAGGCCTGACCTGTCCTGCAAAGGAAGAAGGTGAGGGAAGACGGGCCATCCGTTAGGGGCAGCTGGCAAGGGAGAGCAGTGGCTAAGGAAACAAAGCGCCACTGGGGGTGGCAGCGTGAACTGGTAAGCCTTGTTATGGGAAGCCATCTAGCAGAGTGTCTGGAACCTTCAAATCCAGCGTCCTCTGACTTAGCAATTTCATTTCTAGGAATCCGCCAGAGGGAGGTAATTACTTTTGTGTGAAAAGATGTGGCTGTGAGAGTGGTCATCACAGTGTAGTTCACGGTCAGAAAAGACTGGAAACCTCCAAATCCGACAAGAGGGACCTGGTTACATAAATGACAGTGATGGGCTCTGTGAAACAGAGACTGGCCTCCCCCGGCCGTGGCCCTACCTGCATCTGGCCGCAGGTGATGGCGGAGCTGAGTTTCCATCACAGCTCCCTCCTGGGAAAGGCCCCGGCCCCAAACTCATCCCTGCTGTGACCACAAACGCCTGGCATGGCCGCTGGGCCAGGTGCTGCTTTCTACCTGGAGCCCCGTGGTTCCTGAGATCCGATCTGGGAACTGTCCGCTCAGCACGCAGCCTGGGGAGGAGGACGTGGGCCTTAACAGAGGAGCCGACTCCGGCCAAGGCGAGGCCGGGCAGTGGGTAGTGAGGGACCTCTCTCCTCCCTGCACGTGGCAGAGCCCCGAATGGTCTCCATGACGAGTGGGCTCTGACCCACAGTGACTTTGCTTAGCAGGTCTGAGCCGTTGGCTCCGGCCTCGGTTTCTCACCTGGAACGTGAATTCCTAGGCTCTGCAACGGGTCTGGAAGCGGCCACTCCGGAGGAGATGCCCCGCCATGGACTTTAAAAGGACAGGCCCAAAGCTGCCTAATGGCAGAAAGCAGAGCCCACACTTCAGGGGCCACCACTGAAGAGAAAGAAGAGTTTCAAGTGGATCCAGAACAGCGTGGGTCTGGACTGGCAGGACAGCGGACCCGGCACGTGGTCTCAGCCCCGGGAAGCACACTCGCACCCTCCTGCTGGGAAGTCTGTAGGACGCGAGCGCTTCACCCAGTCCACTGTGGTGTACTTAGGCCACTGTCACTCCTCACCCAGGCTCTGCAAATAAACATTCCTCGTCCTCTCGCCTCCTCGGCTCCATGCTCCACAGAGTAGCCAGAGTGACTTAAAGAAGTAGGAGATTTGTGTCAGAACCTTCCATGTGGCTATGGCTCTGAGCACTAAGTGGGATCACGTGGCCCTGTGACACGCGGCCCCAACGGTGCCACTCGCCTCCAGGTCTTCGCACCTCGGTGCCCAGAACACTCCTCTTGGTACTTCTTCTGCCACCTTCAGGTCACTTCCTCCCAGACGCCCTGGCTCCCCAGACTGGGTGAGGTCACCCACTCCTGGCCCTTCGGCCTGTGATGGCACCAGAGTGTGAGCTGGTCCCCACCTGCGCACACTCCAGGCTGCACTGGTTCGACCAGTGGGCCCCAGGGGCCGTCTGCTGAGTGTGGGGTGGCGCCTGTGGGGTGAAGGGCCTTTGTTCCCAGACTTCCTGCTGATTGACAGGTGCTCCTCACTGCAAGCAAACAAAATTCCACAACAGTCTGGTCCAGCCCTGATAGTATAAAATGAGGTGTGCCTATTCCTGCTTCTGTCTGCCACCTTACGGAGAGGGGGGAAAGGGAACCCCGGCAGCAGCCACCCCATCCCAGCCGTAGTGTGGTATGAAATTATATTTGTACAAACTTATGATTTAAATAAGGATTCACATCGTAACTGCCTTGGGGAATCAGTGACTTTGAAGTGTACTCAATCTGTAATTCATTAGTTCACCATCGTAACTACAGAAATTACAACGTGCCCTTGAAGCTGCCCATTACCACGGGCGGGCAGTCTCGGGAAGCAGCAACCCAAGGGCACAGGAATGGCGTGGTTACTTAGCGTGCACAGCCGGCAGGGCAGCCTCGATGACTGCGTCTGGGGCTCCGACAGCCAGAGGACAGGTCTCTCAACCCTGTGATACTTCACTTGGCGCTGGCCTCCCCTTCCACGCTGCATGTTGACCTCAGAATCTCAAATGAGGCGGCTCTCATTTGCGTGAGGTGCTCTCCAGTCGTGGGATACACACGAACAAGACAGGTCCTCTTGGGTCCGAGGAAGCAAGTCCCATCTCCAAATGGTGTCCAAATTACCCAGTTATTTTCTCAACAGCTCCAAAGCTCAACAACATCACTGACTTCCAGAGAACAGAGAGCTGCTGTCGCCTAAAAGGTGATGTTTTAATTTCTTATCCTTAGCTACTGATGACATGTAATCACTGTAATGACGCAATCCTTCCAGTAGGTTGACATGAAGGAAGCTACAGAAACTGCGTTCCGTTTGGGCCAAGGAGACGCAGCTGAGAGATGTAGCTCTTTTGGAGGAAGAAACCGCACCAGGCCTGCGAGGCTTAACTCAGGATTGCTGAGACACCGTGGCAGTCAGAGACACGGGGGCATCCCTGACCCGCCACTAAAAAGGTCAGCGTGATGGATGAAGGCAGAAACGCATGGCGTCCACTCGGATGAGTAATGCCTCCTGCTCACCCAACCCCAGCTGCGTGTCGCCCAGTAATGGAGGGTGACAGCCACAAAGCATGGCTTGCCAAGCCCGCACTTTTCTGTGTCACAAGGGCACGTCCTACCAATCATGGGCTCTTTGTGTCACAGCGTTTTGTCATGAGGCAATCCAGTTTTGTTTCTAAGCGTTGCTGGGAGCCATCGACAATTTCACGGTCATTTGCTCAGCCAAAAGCAGCACGGCCAGGGCCCTGGCCCTCTCCTCCTCTCGGAGACGCTGCCCAAAGCCGCACAAAGTGGCTCCCTGTGACTGTCATTCCAGGGCTCCACAGATGAACATAAACAGCTCTGCCAGGTTTTCTCCCCACAGAGCTTCAGCAGACAACAGGATGGGCACCTAAAGGTAGAAGACCTGAACAGGCGACCTTGACGTGATTCAGACGTTAAGCCACATAGACGTGTTGTTCCCCATGGTAAGTTCTCTAGGTTATTACATTTCTGTTAATTTGCTGTTCACTCTGTACATTCAGAAAATTAACACCAGAAAAAGACTTTCCATTCCAAGTTCTGTGGAGGTGGGTTCTATAGGGAATGGGAACCCGGCCAACACGGCACCCCAGGGCGAGGAGAAACACTGACACATCTCCTAGGCTTTTAATGAAGGTTCTCGGAGGGCCTGGCAGCACCGAGTCTGCTCTGTGGTAGCCTGAGGACAAATGGCCTGTCAGTAGCTCAAGTCCAATTCTCATCCTAACTCAAAGGTAATGTTCTTTCCTCTCTTTCGGGAGATTAATGTATAAATGGTGATGTCATAATCGTATTTATGGGCCATCTCCACTTGTATGAGCCAAGTGCATGCCCATCACTTACATCGTGTGTTCTCACAACACCCCTCTGAGGAAAAGCAGGAGTATCCTCTCGACAAGAGAAACACAAATCAAGAAATGCTGCCTGAGTCTTGCAGCTTCCCCTCGCTCGCCCTTAGGTTGTTTGGGTGGGAAGCTTGAGGCTGCGGTCGATTTGTTTCACACAGAAATTCAGATGCTTTCCAAAATGTGTCCGTCCGTCTCTAATGGTCTGCAACAGGGGAAATGGGCACAGCACGCTGCAGCTGGGGAAGGGAACCCGGCAGCCCCCAGCACGGCAGCCAGGGCGCTGTGACCCGCCCGGAACAGCACTGCTCAGGGAGGCAGGACCCACGGGCACTCTGCCCCCAGGTGAGACTCGACAACTGAAAGGCACCGCCTCCATCCAGCGTGGCCGAGAGACGCACCGCGAGTCTTGCTTTGAACAGCAGCTCAGTTTCCCAGGACGTGAGGTGAGGGCAGGCATTCTGGGCCCACGGGGCCTTTGTAAGGCACAGGGCTGCCTCAGGAGAAGGGGACAAGGTGCCCATCGCACTGCAGGTGTGTCCTGAGCCTCTGGATTCCAGCCAGTGCCCAGCCGAGAGCCAGGGCCACACTGGCTGTCCTCGTCTCTGAGGCCGGGCTGACAGGAGCCTCTGGAGGCTGAGTCGGCGATAACTGTTCTAGGCAAAAAGCAGTGCCTCTGCTGGGCCACCAGTTGCCAGAAACAGCTGTGGGAAGGAGCCATAGCCAGACTCACATCTTCCCCCTTCAAACACATACCTTCCTTTCTCTCTTTTTTTTTTCTTTTAAAGATTTTATTGGGGAATTGGGGGGATGGGAACAGCGCTGGGGAATCGGGGGAAGGGGAACAGACAAGTTGCTGTTCCTTTTGTTCTTCAGTCTAGTTGTGGAGGACGTTGCTTCACTGGCTCAAGTTGGCAGCATCATTGCGCTCTTCCCGGGCGAGGCAGATCAGTCGCTGGCTTCTGGACGGCCGCTCATGGAGGCGCTCTTGGCAGCTCACGCTGGCTGCTGGCTACACACGGTAGCCCATGGCAACCCACTGCAGCAGGGGCTGCAGCCTACGCCATCACCGGTGACTCACGGCAGCCCAGCTCCAGGTTGAGCTGTTGTTCAGCATCTTAGCTGTAGAGGGCAGAGTCACTGGCCCTCATATGTGGGATCTGAACTGGGGTCCTCTGGTGTCCCATGCCAGCTCTTAACCAACGCGCCACTTGGCTGGCCCCTACCTTCCTTTCTTTATAGCGGCTCTCCTAAGTGCGTGCACAGATCTTGCCTCCATTTTCACCTTCAAACGCTACTCGGATCGTGTCACAGCCCTCTGATGCTTGTGGGATCAAGCCCCACTTTCCCCAAGCCCCTGCCTGGTCAGCCTCTCCCCTCGCCAGCCTCGGGTCCCATCAACACGGCTATCCTCCCGCCCCTGGCATCTGCCACACCCCTGCCAGCCCAGGGCTTTTGCACACCATGTTCCGTGTCTGGAATGCGCCTGGCAAGCCACCAGCCGCCCCCTGCCCAGTTAACCTCCATTCTTCCTTCACATCTGGACTCATGCGTTACGCACGGGCTTCAGATAATTGGCCACCACTTCATAATGGTGCCGAGCGGCCAACTCAGCAGGAACTGCATCACGCTCATCAGAAAGCATGGCGGCAGCACTGCCTGGAATGTGCCCGCACCCCGCCGTTTCCTGACGCGCCGGATGTAAGACTTTAAAGCAGCGCTGGGCCCTTTCCCCTGGGCTGGAAGAAACGGAACAGCTTTGACGGGAAAGGCTTTCACCACTGAAACATGGGAAATGTCTTTGTTCCTGTGCGACCCAAAGCAGACTTATCTTTTTGCTCCGCAGAAAGCCCATGCAAATAGGGTGATAATTTTAGTATCTGAAAAAATAGCACACCGGTACTATTCACGTGAGCTGTGAATTAGTTATAACAAGCTATTTTGGATTCGTCATGAATAAGTTATGACCCGTTCACATTTGGTTCTCTCGTGCCGTGAACAAGCAGACCTGGAGTCCGGCCGCCCTCCCTGTGCTTTCCCCAAGGCCGATGGGACGACGGGAGCTGCCCGGCTCTGAACACATGGCAGGAGCACTGCAGCGTGTCGTGCATACGGGACCTTGTGGCTCTTTTGTGGGAACTTGCTGTGCTGCTCTGGTGTCCTGCTGCTGAAGCACTGCCATTGAGGGACGGAAGGCTGGCCAAGGGACCAAGGCAGCAGGGTGGTGACGAAATGTCAGAGAGATGACTCCTAGCAGGGAGGGGGTTTCCAAGTAGATCTGTGGACTCAGGAAATGTTGAGCACAGAAGAAACCTTCATTCAGATCAGCGATGCCAACACCTCTTTATATTGAGACAAG
The DNA here is from genome assembly GCF_001890085.2 of Hipposideros armiger. Lineage (NCBI taxonomy): Eukaryota > Metazoa > Chordata > Mammalia > Chiroptera > Hipposideridae > Hipposideros > Hipposideros armiger. The sequence goes on along the minus strand of NW_017731478.1, from coordinate 1,252,212 downwards.
AAATGGGGGCCCAAAGATTTCCTTAGCACAATGGGGTAAAAGCAGAATGGACACCCTTGAGGTGGTAGGCTGTGTTTGGGGTTAAATCTGAACCCTATCTTGTCACTTAAATCATAACATCTCACTCATAGGGTTGTTTTAAGCGCTGAATGCAATCACTTCTGCTGTCTGGCATATAGCAAGTGCTCAATAAATGTTAGCTGTTTGATTTTATGTAACCGTTGGTCAATAGTCACATAAATAGACCTCCCAGTTGTTTACTTAGTCCCACCCTAGGGAATTTCCTGAGTATCATCTAAGCGTGGAAATGAGCAAGCAAACATATTCCAGTTGCTTCCAAAGAGGGAAACATAAAAGCAAATAGAAGCAATCTCTGCTGGCCTTTATCTTCCATTTTCATTGGAGAGGAGCCATTCAGGGAAGCAAGGCAGAGCAAGGTGCCCTAAGGGACAGTAAAACCTACTTCTCACTCTGAAACAATCTATAGTACTTTACAAGAAGCTAAAAAAGGTCCAAGGCTAATTAGGCCATCAACTCTCAATCCAAAGTACCTGATTTTAGAAGAAAGGAAACTTACCCTCTCTGAAAACAAGTACCGAAGTTATCCTGAATTCACAACAATCCTGGATAAAGAAACAGACTTTGCAGGACCCTACAATTCCTATTTGTACTTGTACTTAAGAAATTCAACGAGTCAGTTATCTGAGAATCCCCAAGAGTTAGGGCACCAAGAAAAAGGACGTCATTTAAAGAAGTGTAAGCATTCAACCATCACTACGGAAACATTTTGCTCAAAAGAATGAACACCGTTACCAAGTAGAATATCCCACTTTTGTATGTCTAAGTAGATAAAAACTCTAGGAGATTATACAGCCAAGCGTTAAAAGCACTTATCTGTAGATCAGCGGTTCTCAACCTGTGGGTTGCGACCCCTTTGAGGGTCAAACGACCCTTTCACAGGGGTCGCCGGGTACTCGTATGTGGGCGTATCTGCATGTGGGCCTGGAGACGGATAGAGGAGCGGTGTCTCGGTTCCTAAGACCATCGAAAATATGTTTTCCGATGGTCTTAGGTGACCCCTGTGAAAGGTTGAGAACTGCTGCTCTAGATGGTGAATTGTGGGTGATTTTTACTTAAAAAAAAAACCTCTATTTTGGTATGACCTGAAGCTTCATTAGTGAACATATATTTATAGTAAAAAAAAATTACAAAGTAATTTTTCTTAAAAAAGGAGAATCGCTAGCCACTAGTGAAGTGGTCTCATGTGTTTTAATTGTTCCAGAGCCACAATTAATTTAATTGTCTACGGTTGCTAGAATTGTGATTAGTTTACCAGAACCAAGAAGACTTAATGGGAAAGCAATTTTGACAAAAGGAACAATTTAGTGTCTCCACGATATGCAGATGATGACAGTGAGAGGCACGCGAGGGCCTCCCGACCCGCATGCATTATGCTTCCTGTAATTCTGACGTTACCGTCACAAAACACAAGGCCCATCGACAGTTCTTTAGACACTGACAGCCATTTCCTCCTGAAAGAATGTACGGCCTGACATTAGAGTCGTAATAGATGTGATTAGAGACCCTGCAATTAGACACGGAAATACGATACGTGGCTGTCTGGGAAGTCAGCAGCCACAGGAGGACTCCATGATGGGCTTATTAACCGTGTTCTCCGCAGTCTGATTATCTCATACTTTAAAGAGTTTCTATTTGGCTTCTATTTAAAACCCATGTCACGTGTCTGCACACTGGTGGGGGCTTGGCCCCTCTGTGCAAATATGTCCCAGGAAGAAAGCCAGTCTTTGTTTCAGGATGTCTTAAGTGTCTCTACGTGGGCTGGGCAGGCCAGGGTGGGCAAGCACGTGAGCTCCCGCGGTCTGCACTGGTACCTTCTGGAAGTGCCCTGGGCCTCCTGGAAAACTGGGTGACAAGAGCCAGAAAGACCACACCCTGTATCAGACTCCACCCCCACTGCAGGAGGCAGGAGTCCCAGCACCCCATCTCCTGACCAGGAGGGACTGCTGTCCAGGCATGACGCCAGCAGTGTCGGCTCAGCACTTTCTATTTCAGAGAAAATCTTAAAACGAGCGGCCAGTGGGGCTGGGGTGGCTCTACGTGGCCCTTCCCGCGCTCGCTGTGACCCCCTCCTGCCGCCTCCAGGATGACTGTCCTCCTGGGCTCGCCCAAATAGCCTCGTTTCATAAGCGGAGAGTATTTACCGCTAAACAGAGGTGCCGTTTGTGAACTTCTAACAAGCTTGTCATTTACCAAGATGATCCTGAGCCAGCAATTTGGGGACATACAAATCTCACAGCTCACCACACAAATAGTTCTACCCAGTGATATTGTCCTTTAAATGACCTGCTTATTTAGAGTTTCCATTCCTATAATACATCTGATGACGGTTACGCAGATTTTAACTGTTCACAAGTTGGTAGCTAAAAGACACAGTGACCCAAATGCCAAGCTGTCTTTTCACATGAATGAAGGAGGAGATACTTCTTACATCTTAGTGCTTGATGATCACTATCTAAATTGTATTTCCTAGGCTGAGAAAACGTGTTCACTTGCTTTCAAAATCTCTCTCTATACGGTTTGCCAAATGGATGAACCATTTCAATTGATTTAACTGATAGGGCTTCTTTTATCCATTTTGTGGGCCTAATTATAGTATAGGTTTTTAAGGAAAAAAAAGGTATTATTAACTGAAGTTCTATTCATTTCAAGTTAGTCAGTATTTCCTTTATTACTTACGGAAAAGTAAAATAGTCAGTTGTTTCGTTAGTGCTAGTAGAACACGTTTAGCTCAACCCTTATTGGGTGTTTGCGATGATGATCATTTACAGAGACGAGACCTTAGCCTTGTGATAGAGTCCGAAGAGCTCTGCCCGGCCCCGGCCCTGTCATCTTGGACAGCGTGATCTTTTAGCTCGGCAATCAAGCAAGAACACCACCTCCTCTGACTTGCCCGTCTCCAAAATGGGCCCACGGGAGTGATTTCAGAGGAGCTGAAACGGGAAGGACACTCGTGATCCTTGAAATGATTAAAATAGTCCAACGATAGTCAATTCAGGGACTAAAGTCACCATGGCCAGACACTTTTAATTTTAGTAATCACATATCATCTGGTGATCATTAATAAAAGACTTGCTTTTATTGGGGATTTATTTCTATGGGGTAACAGCTTGAGTACCAATATTTTTAAAAGAAGATGAACTTATTCTTTGAAGAAGGCATTTACCTAGGTCTTCATTTCCTGTAACTCGTTTTGACGGCTTCGGCATGTCCACCTAAGGCTGCTTTACCCCTTGGTTCTCCATGTAGTGATGTGACCATCCTGGCATAGATTATTCACTTGTCTGAGAGTTTCCATTCTGTGAGTTCCCTGTGCTGTGTAAAGCAGGCACATTTTACTGATGACATTTCAGGCCGACTCCCCTAAAGCTCTTTCCCTCACAATGATTCTTTATTGTGTCAGGGAACGAAAGAATTCCCAGAATCCTACATTCTAGTGCTACAGTAAATCGCACATTGAGTTCCCGGGGAGGAGAAAAACTCCCCACAAAGCATGATCCATGAAGAGGGCCCGTCGTGTAAAACAAACGAGCAATGGCCAAGAACCAGATGAAGTTGGTGTGAGAAGGATGCAAGGTAGGCAGGTTATTTTAGAGCTTGTCTTGGCAATCAAATGTGGATCATGTTAGATAAATGAGGCATTAGTACATTAACCCAACAAAAAGAAACGAAAAGAAATACCAGTAAAATGAGAGATAAGGGCAGATGTATTTCATAGACTCTCTGTCAGCTGTCGGAGGAGAAGAAATTGGGCAGAGTGAACAAGAGCTGTATTTTATGCTTAGGATTTTTCAAAGAATGGGGTGCAATTCAGTCTTTTTTTTTTTCTTACTGTCCTTGACCTTGTGAAAGGTCGCTTTTCCCATTTGTACGCAGCCTTTATTTTGTTTTCCTGTTGTATGTGCCCTTAGTCTCCCACAATGGGTTTAATTATAATCCTTGGTTCATGACATACTCTTTCAGGGTCCACTTTTATTTAGATGCCTTTAATACTAACACCCCCCCCCCGCCCCGATGCAGCCACATGCTGGGAACTTAGCAATTCTGGGTTAGAGGGCCCCGCTTTTCCATGGGAAGTCCCAAGCTCTCAGGCGGGGCATTGTGGCTTCTTGTGCCGGATCCAGGTCTGGTGAAGCCTCTTTGCCAGATGGGAGCCATGCTGTGTGTTTCTCTTCCCAGTTTTCTTAATGGGCAGGACGGTCATCTCGGGTCCTCGGGGCAGACGCTGTTCTTGCTGGTTGTGGAGCAGTTTCCATCTCTGTGGAGCAGCGTCTGGGCCCCGTGATCTTTTGGACTGGTGTCACTAACAGCGTTACTGGCGATGGTGTGGGATGATAATCCGTCCCGTCTCTCCCAGCTCTGCCCTTACACAGCCTCTGGGTCGGTCTGAGGCATCTGGGCAAGAAAATACTCAAAGGCATTTTTTTTTTAATCGTGAAAAGCTGGAAATTATTCATGAAAATAGCAATTATACCTATTACTACCAAGTGTCTATGAACCAGGCTCCTAGATAATTACTTATTTCTTGAAATAATCATGCAAGAGGTATGATTTTACCCATTTTTGAAGGAACTAAGGCGCAGAGGAGGAAGATACTCTCCTAAGTTTGCGAGCACTGAGTGCAGGAGCCAAATGCAGCCATTTCCAGGGGCCTCTTCTGCCTTGGCCCTTCCTGGCGCGCTTTCCAGTTCCCAGCGTGTGTTTGCAACCAGGTCTCACGGCAGCTCAGGGAGAAGGTGTGGGTTTAGTTGTTCACTGTGCATCCTGGAACGTTCCATCCCCGTGTGGCCATTACAGAACAGGGCAGTAATGATGCTGATGACAATGCCATTAGTTGCCATTTACAGAGCATACTGTGTGCCAGGTACCGTGCTGAGCGCTTTCCATGCCTTGTCAAATCCTCACAAAAGCTTGATGACATCGGTACCTATTGTGTCCCCAAACTGACGGACTGGGAAACTGAGGCTCCTAGAGCTTAGATTATTTGCCTTGTTGAGATCACACACCATAGCTCCGTCTCCCCTTTTCTTTTCAAGGAGGGAGAGATTGTGCTAACACAGGCCTACAGGTCTCATCGGAAAAGATCTAACCTTTGGCTCAGAATTTTAGCTGAATCTTAAGGCATCCAATGACAAGATTTGACCAGGGCGTGACCTTCTCCATCGGGTGCAGTCCAGGTGAAAGCAGACAGTACAGGTGAGCTGCGCTTCACCCTACAAGCTCTGGGTCCAGTCCTGGCCCTTGTTAACTATGCAACATCAGGCAAGTTACACATAACTCCTTGCGCCTCACTTTTCTTATCTGCAAAATGGGAAAACAGTACCTACTTTGTTAGGCTTGTTGTGAAGATTAAATGAGTTTATCGGAAGAGACGCTGTCCAGTAGAATTTATTTCGATGACGGAATATCTCCTTCTCTGTCTAATAAAGTAGCCACTTGCCACACTGAGCACTTGAAATGTAGCTGGTGTGTCTGAAAAAAACGAATTTTTCATTTTATTTATTTTCATTTAAATCAATGAAAATTTGAATAGCCCCATGTGGCTAGGGGCTACCACATTGGGCAGTGCAGATTTAAAGCACTTAGGAACTGTGCCTGGAACTGTGTTTGCTGCTGTCATGATGACTCCACTATGAACAGTCACCAAACGCGTTTCCTCGGCTCCTGGATGTATCCTTGTGGAGCCTGCTGTGACCCGCTGTCACTGAGCACTCCAGGAATAACTCACCAGCTTCATTCTAACTGCCATTGTCATCACACTATCCCAGGTTACGTCTTCGTGGCAGTTATCGCTATGTAAATTAAGGTCATTTGTCTATCTTTCCTCCATTCCTGCAACATAAACTCCACGGACACAGGGCTTGTCTGCCGTGTTCTATCACTAGCACCCAGAAGAATGAATGTCTGTCTCTAGTAATCGGAGCTGGTCTTTTAAGAAAGGGTTCTCTATAGTTGAGAATTGGTGATGATGTCACCCAGTCTCTGCCCTAACACCCACCTGCCCCCATCAGATAGGGCATTTTGTGTTGGCGAGCATGAGGACTTGGCAAAACCTCTCTGACTGCCGTGAGACTAAGGTAGAGGAGGGAGGATGGCTAGTTCATGCACGCCTTTGGGGCTTCTCTCTGTCTACACCTGGAAAAGCTATTTCTGTTATTAGCTAACCGTGTAAATTCTTAGCGCTGACGCAGTAGCACAGCATCAAACGCTGGGTGTGGCTGTGTCACCTGGAAACGGAGGGCTCAGTTCACACTGTAAGAACTTCTCAGCGGAGGTCAGAAATTCAGGAAACGCTCATGCCAATCTGTGATGATGCTTTTCCTAGTCCGTGATGAAATGAGGAAAACAAGTACAATGCAGCAAGCGTTCTGCAAAGCTAACTTTATTCAATTCGGAGGACAGCTCTTTATCTTCATTTTAGAATTTCCGGTTAGAAAACACCCTGTTCCATAAATTCTAAGAGCCTGGGGACCACTCGACTCACCAGGACAATATGGTGATGACCAGGAGCTGAACATCATTATCGATGTTGTTTTTTATCTTTTGAAGTTTACCAGGCTGGTTACAACAGGCTGGGCACCCGGTCTTCCTTTTAGGGGAAGGATCACCTAGATGGGAAGACCACGCAGCATGTGTTCTAAAGTGCCCACTGCGCACACGGGCCTCTACCTGCGGTCTATCTGGGGATAAGAGACTCGGCACTAATGTACCAAGACAGCAATGTATGATTCAATCCTCATGAGGTCTCTACCACGTGCGGGGGCCAGGGGAAGGGGAACCCAAGGAGGTTCGCCCACCACTGCACCTGCAGCTCTTCCTCCTTTACCTGCCCATCTCCCATTTGAGGCTGTGTGAGTCCCTGGCAGGCGGGGACCTTGTCCCAATCCCTTTAGCTTATGAGGCGTCTAGTTCCTCCCCTGATGGCGGAATGTTATTGCACTAGATGAAGCTGTGTTCTGTCCCTGGGAAGCACTGACAAAGGGTGTCAGCGCATTTCACTCACAGGTGCAAGAAACCTGGGCGCCTAGGTTCGCATTTGGGATCTGCAGACCACGGTGTCACTGCAGCCTTCCTGCAGGGACCGCACAGTTCTGTGGGCTTAATACCAGCGTGCCAAGGACGCACAGCAACTCCGGGAGGAAGACACTGGCCTCGCCTGCTTAACAGCTTCTAATCACTCAGTTTTCCTCTAAGGCCGAGGGACGGATAGTCCACTTGAGTTTCAGACTTGGGCTGGTAACCTGCACAGGACGAGCCTGTGGCGCCTGGGGCCTCCTTGGAGAGTCCCTCTGCTCTGACCACGGCCCACCGGTGGGCAGAGTTCAATGTGGCGTTCTAGAATTAGGGATCGTACTCTGAATTCCACCCTACAACCACGGATAAGACCCGAGAGTACCTCGAAACAGCACTCGACCCACCAGCCTCCAAGGCCTCACCTCTGGCTCTATTTGTTCTTAGATTTTTATTTTCTCTCCCCCTAAAAAAACCTGCCTTTGCCCTTCTCTGAACCAGATCCTAAGGCCACAGCCTTGCTATACTGATAAACCTCTTTCGGTGAAAAATGGGCCCGTTTTCTTGATGGGAACGGAGCCCTCGCTGGAAAGCCATCACACAATGAGAGGCGAAGGGTCACAGGTCCTGTCCCCCTGACAGAAAAGCCCGGCTCCCCCTCGCCTGCCCCTGTGCCAGCGGGCACGTCAGTGAGCTGAGAGGTGCTGCTGTGTTTCGCTGGAACTTTCTGGTCTGGTCACCAGGACTGAACCAAAAGATAAAGATGCTTCCCAATAGAAGACAAAGGCTGGCCCCTCCTTGGGAAGGATGGGCCACACCTAGAAACCCTGCTATATTCTTGTCCGTGGGAACACAAAAGCAAACACCAAAACAACAAACCTTTCTTCATTTTCTTATCAATGGGCAAGACAAGTATTTCTAAAACCTGGATCTGCTCCCATGTGCCACCAGCCGCTGAGGGAGAAATAACCCAGTGCCTTTCTCCTGGGTTGATACGTGTGACAGGTGGAGAGACGGGTTGAAGAGCCTCCTTAGCATTTGGGGCATGGCATGATCCTAACTTCCTAACTGGTTCGTCATCAGAAAAGCAGATGGAAGCTAACAGAAAAACAGGGCCACCGTGGACTATTATGCTGTGACAGTGATGGAACTGTAACTTGGGGAACCAGTGTTTTTACACCCACGTTTCTCCAAAGCTGGCCCTTGCAGAGTATAATGACACTCATTTGTAGGTACAAGGTGCAACTTTAAGGAAAGCAGGATTGTAATACTGGGGCTTATAATTTAGCATGAAGTTCTTTTTTTTTTTTTCTCTCCTTTTTTTAGCTGAGCCATCCTGCTACCTGTTGGCAGCTCAGCGGCTGCTCAGCTCGGGCTGGACTCGAACCGCTGTTGCTCAGAGCTCAAACTCTTGAGCGAGCTCTTAACCAACTGAGCCACTCGGCCCGCCCAGGGGCTTATAATTTATATGTAGCAGCAATGAGTAAGCAATGTCACGTAAGAAAGCGGGTTCAAGAGGATGCCTTATAAAGCCTCTCACCTGCCCAGTAAATAAGAAGGCCGCAGGGTGCACAGAACCAGGTTGGGGTGGAAATCTGAAGAGGGAAAGTAACCAGCCTTCTGCAGATCTCGATTTAATATCTTAAGTGTTGCCAAAGAGGCAACAAGGAGAAGAACTAGCAGCAGAATATGATGTGCCTGAAGTACCATTTGTTAAAAGTGTTCTTCTGCCTTTTCTCTCTCCCTTACTGTAAGCGTCAAGCATCTCAGCCTGTTCTTTGTGCTAACCAATGGAATTTCTCTGCTCGGTCACAGGAATTTGGCCAGTAGAAAGAATCTCAGAAAAAAGGAGGAAGCTTACTGCCTCTTCCCTTACAGCTACAGAGGCGTGGACACTTCTTGCTTCATGAAGTTATTTCTGATAAAGTGGTAAACTGGGAATAATCGCGAAAGTATCAATCTTAGTCTGCTCTCCCGTGTGCATAAAAATATAAACTCGTGTTCTGATTAACAAAGAAGTCTTTTAAGACGTCTGTGCAGTGCCTTCAGAGATTGTGGTGACGAGCTGTAAAATGCAACCTTTAACCTCTAAAGAGGCTGCTTTCTAACTGGCTGCCTTACTTGAAAATTTGTTGTCCTGGTCAGAATAGTTACAGTAGCATCTATGATTTTTTTCCCCCCCTGAAGAAATAAGTACTTGTAAGGTTTTCTTTATTTTTTTTTGGTTGGCCAGAAGAACTTGATATTCTTATCTTTTCCCTTCATGCATAAAGTATAAATAACAGGGTAATTCTTGTTCAAACTAAGTCTGAGAATCTTTGTCTCATTTAAGTGATCACACCCAAATTCAGCTGGTGGACAACAGACACAAAGCCCAAGACAAACTCATCTGCTAAAGAACAAAAGAGAGGAAGTATTTTTAAAAGTTTTTTTTAAAAAATTAAGTATGTGCATTCAGAATTGGTGTTTTTCCTCTAACGTCTTCCTAAATCAGGGAGGTCAGATGCGGGTTTAACGCAATTGGCCTCGTGACCATTATGCTCCCCTTAAAGCGTGTGCAGAAAGCGTTTACTGGGTGCTCTAGTGTTCACAGCGAACTGCTCGGCTCCTGGGCCCCGCAGTCCTAACCCCACTGACCCACTTAATACCTGTATTGTGATTGACAGTCAGTAGCCTAATAACCTCTGTTATAACGGATGGATCATTATTCGTATTGGTAAATGATCATTCCCAAGATTGGCTTAGCACCGATGGGACACATCTCTTTCTCCTTCAGACACAAAGCTCCAATTCACTAATCTTTTCAGTGCACCGTACTTCTACTTCTCCCCAGCTTTGTTTTACCTTCAGCTGCCAACATATATTTAAACACCATGCAGACATATTGAAAAAATGTCCAAAGAGACTTACTGTAGGTGGATATGACTGGGCTTTTTGCAGGGAAATTTGAGTCATGTTTGAGTAATGAAATAAATGGAAACTAAAATGCAGAGCGAGCACAAGAACCAGCCCTTAATCAGTATCTTTCAAAAAGCTAAGAAAAAGAAATCTATTCACCTTCACAACCTGCTGTCAAAAGAATAACTGACATCATTCCATTTCTACAAAGAGTTTTAAAAAGAGATTCCTGTTTGCCTTCATAGCAAAGGGTACTTTTCCTCTTGATTAAATGTTTATTACAGAAAATGAAAGCCACAGGAAGAAATACAAATCAGCTATCATTAAAAAGAGTAGTAGTAAATGGAACATTGACTGTGAGAATGCTTTATCACCTGCAAAGCCCCATACAAATGCAAAGTGGGGTTAGAGTCGCCTCTGATACCACGCTGGCCTTTCCCCAGGGAAAGCCTGAAGGAAGTTTCTAGGGATGTCATTATGCCCACAATTGTAGAAGCCATGTAAGAAATGAAAAAGAACCACAACGTCTTCCAGTGCAGTCCACTGGAGCCCCAGGGCGCCCCCCTCAGAAGCCCTCAACACAGCCGCCGGGCGATGCCTAGTAGCCATCCCATCGATGGGATCCAGCTTATGTGGAAACCACACGGGAAAAGCAGCACCTTCTTCCCACGGCTGAAGGCTCTCATCATAAGCAACTTTTGCTTTTATGTCCCAGTGAAATCGGTCTTCCTAGAAGCACTACCGATCCTCTTCAGTACTCGGAAATTACTCTAAATACACAAAATCCCTTTGCTGCAAGTCAGACCCTAAGTATTTGATGACAATTAGGACACATTCACTTCCCTGCTGAAACCTTTCTGCAGGTTTTAACATCAAAGCTGGAGATGTAAAAATTGGTGTCATTACTAGCAGCTACCTAACTAGTCTGGAATGTCCATCTGAGTCAAATATTTACTGCACCCTCGGTGTGTGGAGCACAGAAAGGCATCTAGTGGCTGCCCTTTAAGGATATCCAATGCAGCAGATAAAATTAATCTTAGTTAATAAACATGTGTGCCCACTATGTATTTGGAACTTTGTATGGCTGACCTTGTTCCAGATACAAGAAAAGAGGCCCATGCCTTTTCTTGCCAGAAATATAAGAAAATGCTTCATAATATAAAAACTATTTCTTAAAAGCACCAACACTGTTATTAACCTCAGTTTTGTTACAAATGCACTCCACCAATTAGGTAATGATAAAATGAATTTATCCAACAAATAACAGATGGAGTTAAGAACCCAAACGAATGATCTTTTATTATAAGTAAAAGGATTCATTTTTTTAAACAGTAAAAATATCTAATTTCTAAGAAACCTGTTTGTTAGATTGATGTATTTATATGCGCTACCATAAAAATCTGACACAAATTGTTCTGTACTTTCGATTTTAAATATACCTAAACAAATTTACTGAGTAATTATAACATGATACACAGGAATAATAAAAACTATTTTATTTTAAGGTTTTTCAGAAATATGTATATGTAAACACACATATATCACAAAACCTTAAAATCTTCCAAAAATATCTCACAAAAATATTTCGCCAAAAGAAATACATAAATTCAAAACATCTCTGGAGGTAAAAATCACTTTACACGTTAGCATCTTTTTCCTTGCAATTCAATGGCAAGAAAATGCAGGTTAGTTCACTGTGCCAAAAAAAAATCATTTAATAAAACAATAGCAATGCTCTTTAAATAAATATTAAACTTAAAAGTTAAAAAAAAAACCCCAGCAATTCTAGCTTTAACACTCTTACAGGTAGGTTTCTGGAAATGCGTAACATATTAAAGAGTTACAGCCTGGTAGCTTGTATTTTGTTATAAAACCGGTTACTGCAACCTAAATTACAGAGCATAATTTATTTCCTCTGAGGCCCACCTCATTTTCATTATCGGAAGAGATCATCCCGCTAAACATCAAAGCTTGAAATTAAACAATACAGGTCAGCATGAAAACGTAAGTTAGATGAACTAGAGTAGTAACGCACTGGAACCCACGGCAGCTCTGGAGCCAAGCCTGGAGCTCTCTGCTGCATATTTGCATTATGCTCAAGTTCATGAATCACAAGCACATTGTTATTTTGGGTAAACTAAAGCCCCTATCAAAGCTTCAGGAAAGGCCTGGAAGGTAGAGTACTTACGTAAAGGGTTAACGGGGTAGGAGACAATGCAACTTATCAGGGAAGGTCTCTAACGTCTACAGGGTGGTAAAACGCATTTTAAAAGGCGATGTGGATTCAGACGGCCTCCTCCCCGCAGCATCCCAGACAAAGCAGGGCCAGGCCCTCGGGCGCTCCTGGTGCACCTGCAATGCGGATCCCTAACCCTGAATCCCACCCCGGGGCTAGCAGGAGCAGCCCCTGGGCTGGCCTCTCCTGCTCCATCAGCTGGCTTGGGTGCGCGGTGCGGACGGTCCGCAGCCTGGACTGGAGCCCTGGCAAGGGCATCCCCCTCCGCATAACGGGCTGCAAGACCCTGCAGGCAGCCGGCGCGAGGGTCACTGCGCCTCACTTTTGCTCTCCTTCCCAGCACTTCGTTTTTTCCCCCCGAGTTGTTTCCGCAAGCGGACACCCTTCCCCACCCCCGAGCCCTGGGGGTGGGACGGGGGACACCCTCTCCCTGCAGTGAGGGCTTTAAAAATAAGGTAAATGAATTCCTGTCCCGACAGGTGACCGGCCCGCCGCCCGCAGAGCCTCCCCGCAGGTACCGCCAGGTGAGCGGGGCTGGACTCGGTCACACCTCGGGCCCCGCCTCACCTGCGGGCGCAGCAGTCGCGGTCCTTCAGGCGTCTCCCCCCCTCGGCGCGGTCCTCCGGGCGGGCGGCAGCGGGGTCAGCGGCCCATGGGCGGGGCGGCGGGCGGGGCTGGCTCCCGGCTCCGGCCCTGCCCCGGCCCGGCCGCCGAGGGAGGTCAGTGGGCGCCACCAGCCGAGCGCATCTCGCCGGCTCCCACCCGAGCGCTCGCCGCGGTGCACGCTGGGAGCGAGGGCCAGGGCGGAGAGGCCTGGACGCACTGACCCGGCGGGCGGCTGAGGCGCCGGCGAGGCGGCGGGTTTGTATTTGCTGGGCGGGGCGGGAGAGGCTGATCGATACTCACTTCGCAGGGAGGGGGCTAAGTCCCCCTCCCGCAGCTGTGGCGGGGCAGGGGAACCGACCGAAGGGAGGGAGGGTCTGGCGGATGGGACGCAGGCGCACAGCTCAGGTGCGGCTGCACTGCGGTTGCCCTGGGTAACGCGGGCCCGGGCGGGGCGGAGAAGGAGGAGCGAGACCGGCGAGCGGGAGCGCGCGCGCCGGGCCTGCGGGGTAGGGGTGCCTGGGACCGGGCTGGGATTGGGGGGAGGGCGCGCGCGGGTGGCTGAGAGGCGGGGGCAGGGGCGAGGGCCCGGCGGCGCGCATGCGTGCGGTCCCCGCTCCCCCGGGGCTCGCCGGCCTCGTGCGTGCGCACGCGCGCTGTCCCCCGGAGGCGTCTGGGTGTGCGGAGCGCGCGCGCGCGGCTCGGAGGCGCACCTGTGAGGTGTCCCCTGAGGAGAGAGAGGGAGGGTGGGTGCGTGGAGCCCGCGGCCTGGGGCGCTTCAACCCCTTACTTGGAGTGAGTTCTCGGGCGGCCCGGCTGCAGTCTCTTTATTTCTTTCCTGGACCGAGGCGGGGACGCGGGGGGAAGGGGAGCGGGCTCGGGGTGGGAAGGAGGATGAGTGGGTTCAAGAAAAGAAAAACAACCCATCACTTAGGATGGGCCTCGAGCCGGCGCCGGCCCCTGGGCATCAGTGGGGAAGGTCAGAGCAGCTCCGCGCGGCCTGGCGGCCACTGGGCCGACCCCGCGAGGGGCAGTCTGGTCTCGGGCCTCGGCGAGCCGGCGTTGGCCCCGCGGCGGTCCCGGGAGCGGGGAGCGGGGGAGCGCGGCTCACAGATGGCGGCCGGGTGCGCGGCGCAGGCTGGGCAGCGGCAGGGGCGAGGCCGGGCGAGGCCCCGCGGGAGCCGGACTCCCGAGCCGGGCTCCATTGTTGTTGCAGCCGAGGGAAGGGGGAGAGCACATCAGCTCTAGAAGCCCGTGAAGCCGCGCCTTGGAGCTTTTCCAGGCGGGTCCCCGGAGAGGCGGTAATGGCCGCGCCGTGGGAGCGGGGAGCCGGGCGGTGCGGCGGCGAAGCCTCGCTGCATGGTGTGGCGGTGTGTTTTTCAGAGCGCCTCGCGTCCCGGCCGAGCCCTCCGAGCATCCTACTCAGGTGATGAGGCCGCCCTCCGTGCACCCAGCGCAGAACGCCGCTGCCGCCGGACGCCTCCATTGTTTGACCACAACAAGGGCTGGATTCTCACCCAGGTAAACTGGATGGCAGCGCAGTCGAGCTCCCTCTCAACTCCCACATCCAAAGGAATCCTCTCCTCTTTCAGGACTTGACTTCAGTTTTCTTCCTGTCCGCGCTCCTGATTAACTCAATATGTCCACCTCCCAGACATTTCCCCATCTGGATTAATCTTCCCGCATCTCTCTGCCAAGTCACCTCTCATTTCCCTCAAAACTCGGCTCCTTTGTGAAAACCCTCCTTTCCGAACTCTTTTTAAAAAACAACTAAATCTCTCTAGGCGGAGCCTGCTCTGTACTCTTCTAGTTGATAGTTTGCTTTAATTGGTGGTCTTATTGCAACAAAGAAGACTAGATATTAGAAAGGAAAAAATTCGAAGCTATTGCTTTTTTTTTTTTAAAGGAACGTTTTGTGATCGTTTATTGTTTTAACCGGATCGAACAGTTTTTGTTTCTATATTTTTGTCTTCTACTTTGGGGGGCGGGGAGGGGGGGAGCTATTTTATAGATGCGTACCTTTTTAGAGCAGAAAAATTGATCTGGTTCAACCCACAGGTTAATTAAACATTTTAAAATTAAAATTAGTAAAGGAATACAAAAACTAAAATATCACAGAGATGGCTAAAGTCTTTGACTACCAATCCCTGTCTCCAGAGGTAACAACTATTACGTTTGGTGTGTGTGTGTACTTAGCGTTACCTTTGTTTTAACAAATACTTAGTGTAATCTTTCCATTTTAGCATATAATGCGTTAACTCATTTTGAAGAACTGCCTCCTGTTCCATCGTTTGGGTAGACCATAGGTAATTTAGCCATTTCCCAGATTGGTGGCAATTTTAACTTTAGTACAGCTTTTTTTGGTGGTGGTTCTTTGGTGAAATGAAATTTTAGTGGCCGGAGCACAGAGACCAGCCATTTATAATGTAAGTTCTCTTTGGTTAAGAACCTACATGCGGGAGCCCCCGCCCCTCCCCCATCGTCATTATGCCTACTATCCTCAAGTCCTGTGACCTTGGGGAGGACACTTAATCACTCTAAGCCTCAGTTTTCTTTTCTATAAATGGTGATAATACCTGCTCCATTTACTCTACAGAGTTCAATGATATGAATTATGTGCTTTATAAAGTGGTATATAAATGTTGGTTTTCTTAGCCTTTGTGATCCAAAAGGATTTTTTATTTGCAATATGATTTATATTTTCTTTCTTCACCAGATGTGTGTCTTACAGAATACTGTAGATAGCCACTCTGAATACTTTTTAATCCGTGATTTTGTTATAATAAATTTTTATCAAGGACTGTTAATAGATTAGACTCCTTAAAGAATATTTTACAAAGCACATTTTCCCTAGTGCTTTACATGTCTTAGAAAATAAGGCATATAAATTAGTTGACTATGAATAAAACATCAGCAAATTGGACAATTTTCAAACAAAACTTACTTCCTAGTAATGTAAGTTTGTGTGTGTTTTCCTATGGCAGCAGCAGAGTCATCAGCAGAGTCATATTTTAACTCATATGTCCTTCAGGTAAAATGGATCGTTACAGAATTTGTAGGCAGTGTCAAAAAGAATTTAGCAATTTAAATACTGATTGAATGATGTGATGGATATAATTTTAAGATATGAGAGATACAGTTAGGGGCTTTGTAGGTATTTTCCTTGCATTCAAATATGTATATATATATATATATATGTATATGAATGCTTGTATGTAGTGTGGTCAGCAAAATCAACTTGTCCTTGTTCTCTTGGAGTTTATAATCTATGGGATGGAGGGGATCAAAAATTAAACACAGTCACACAACAACAGGGATAATCACAAATTGGTATCTGATACGAAGTAAGTAGCACCAGTTATAAGAGATTATCAAAAGAGGACCAAATTTTAGATTATGGAGAGAGGGTCCAGGGAAGACTTTTTTGCAAAAGTAAGATTTGAGCTGAGATCTGAAGAGTGAGTAGGCGTTAGTGTAGAATGAAGCGGGGGATAATTTTCCAGGCAGGGGAACGCCATGTGGGAAAGTCCTAAAGGGGTAAAATGTTTTGCCGATTCCAGGAACTGAAAGAATGACTTGCAGCTAGATTATGGTGGGTGAAGGACAAGCATGGCTAGGCAGGGGGCCAAATCATGTAGGGTCTTGTAGGGCAGGTTGAGGATGTTTTTATTTTATCCTGAGTGAAATGAGAAACCATTATGAGGGTTGGGTTTTAAGCAGGGGAATGACATAATCAGATTTGCATTTTTAAACAACCACTCCAGCTGCTACATGCAGAATGTGGGGGTGTTGTGGGGGTGGAGAGTGGAAGTGGGGAGACAAGGCCATTTCAGAGGTCCACCTAGAAGAGAGGTGGTCTTTTCCTTGGAGTTTACATTGAAATTCAAACTACCAACTAAACTAAGGTCAAAGTAGATATTAGATTAAAAAAATTCTCATTTCTTATTTTTCAAAAGTGGGAATAAAATAGCAGTTTTTAAATGTGTAAAGTACACATAAATGTTAAACTAATTGTCCACAATATAACTTAACAGAAAAGCATGCGTTAAATTAAAAGTTGGGTTATTATTTAACATGGCTTTTGTAAGTTTTGTTAAAACAGTAATGTGAAATAAGAGTGAGGTAAGGATCTAAAATAAAAAGAAGGGGAGTGTTTGTAGATCCTATTGGCTACAAAAAGGAGAATAACAAAAACACAAAAATGAGGAAATGGCTGGAATACATAATGCATGTGTAAAATTGGTAGCTTTCTGAATACCAAAAATAACCTGGCAGAAAGTAAAATGGGGAAAAAACAAAAAACAACAGGCTCTGATTACAATGTACCCAAAAACATCAAACATCTAAGTATAGCCTTATCAAGACAAGTGTTAACCTACATTAAGGAGGCCATAAAATACCTTGAAAGATTGGAAAGACTGTCCTAAATGGAAAGACAGGCCATATTCCTGGATGCGATGTTTAAACATTATAGAGATGCCCATTTTGGGGTGAACTGGACAGAATAATTATGAGTAATGAGGTGGGACAGTTAAACTTAGAAGCATGTTCATTTAAAATGATGTCATACTGGCTTTAGAGTATCTGTACCACAGGTCACTGGAACCTATTCTGCACCTCAAAAATAAACTATGGGAATGTAATAAATGATAAATCATCAAGAATGCCCCCCCCAAAACCATAAAGAAAACATGAAATTAATATTAAACATCCTGGAAAAAAAGTTCTTTCTGCTGAGGTGAACAAAGCACAGAGTTTGCAATCGTACATCCCCAAACTGGAATCTTTTAAGTGAGGAAAATATACCCACCATACAGGTGTTGTGCAGGAAAGAGATACAGGTCCTGGCATACAGGGCACTCAAATCTGTTATTAGTTAAAATCTGTATTAGACTGCATAAAAATTGAAAAGTTCTTTAAGAAGAAAGGTAACAGACCCGTAGGATTAAAAGCCAAACTAGGGGCCGGCCGAGTGGCTCAGTTGGTTAAGAGCTCGCTCAAGAGTTTGAGCTCTGAGCAACAGTGGTTCGATGCCCAGCCGCTGAGCTGCCAACAGGTAGCAGGATGGCTCAGCTTAAAAAAAAAAAAAAAAGCCAAACCACAAAGTAGGAAAAGATTTCTGACAAACATAAATGAAGAGTTAATATCTTCAATATGTCAAGAACGCATACAAATCAGTGAAGAAAATTATGAAAAGCCACACACAAGTGGTTATAGGATGTGGTAGACAGTTCACTGGATAGAAATGTAATTTATTAAACATTTGGAAAGCTGTGTAATCTCACAATCAAATAATACAATTGACAAGAAATGAATGGAGGATATGAATAGTTCTCAGAGAAATGGAAATGTCAGAGCAGTGAAGAGGAATTCAGCCTTACTTATGATTAGGGAAATGGAAATGAAAACACTAGATTTTTTTTTCAGGAGTGGGGGGGGCTATCAGGCAAAAATTTAAGCTATATCCAAGGATGTAGAGAAAAAGCCACCTAATACATTGTTGGAAACAAAATTGGTTTGACCTTTTCTGATGATAATTTAGCAGAACCTATCAAAAAATTTTTAAAAACTACACACATGCTTTGATCTAGCAGGTACACACTTCAAGGAATATGATATTTTCATAAGAGGACATAGTGTGAGCAAAGTCTATTACAACATCACTGATGAGAGGAAAAATTGAAGATAACCATGAATAAATTTTGGTACCACTATACCATGTGGAATGTTACGTAGTTCTTAACAAAGAAAGGTAGATTTGTATGTATGCACGTAGCCTGGATGGCTGTCTAGAATATATTATTGAACCAAAACAAGTTTAATTTCATTTTTTTGTAAGATATAGCTCAAATGCGCACACGTGCGTGTGTTCTGAATAAAATTTGGAAAAGGCCTAGAAGGACATGGAAAACGTGACTACCGAGGGAACAGCATAGGGGAGGCTGATTTTTTTCGTTCACATGCTTTTTTCATCATTTTTGGTTTATTTTTAGTTTTTTTTTTTTTTTAACAATGAGCATTACTTTTGTAACAAAGTTGTTAAAATTTCTCACATCAATTTAATAAAGGCCTAAATGTAGACTAAAAAGTATAGTACCTAGTACTTACGAGGGCATGGTAACAGTGCCATACTCTTATGTTACATTGGCTGTATGTATCAAGAGCCCTAAAAGTACTCATATTCTTTGATGTAGCGACCCCTAGGAACCATCAAAGGAGCATTTTTAAATACAGAAAGAAGCTTTACATACTAAAAATGTGTATGGTAGAATTATCTTTAAGGGTGCATTTGCAGAATGGTTAAGTTATGATTCATCCACTGGGTGATACATAGCCATTAAAATGTTAATGAAGAAAATGTATTAAAATGTTTATAATGGTGTTAAGTGGAAGAAAATCAGGGCACAAGATTATATATATGACACGATTAAGATTCTTAAACAGAAATCCTAACAACCATCCACAAAACCTGTGATGGAAAAATGTCTAGAGGAAATTAGATGAAAATCTTAAAAGTTGTGTACTTTTTTGTGTAAGATGTTAGATGATTTTAAAAGTTTACTTTTTTGTATTTCGCAAGATTATATGTATTACATTTATAATGGGGTATTTAGTTTTAAAAAGCACGTTATATATCTAAGACATAAGTTAGCACCACGATTAATAGGTATGTACACTTTTAAAAATAGATTTACCCTATCTGTCATGTTAAAGCATGCTCTAAAATGTACTCTAAAAACATATCTAAACATTTTTTGAGTGGTGCATTTGGAATCAGTTTGAATGAATTTTATTGCTTCCAATATTTGAAGAAAAATTGGTTCCTAGCAATATGCAGAATAAAATCTCATTTCTGATTTTATACCTGTAGAATAAACGCAGAAACTTAAACACGGGCCATGGGATTTCCTAGTTTGAATCTTGTTAACACGCTGTGTTTCTAACACACAGATCCAGTCATAGAGCAAGTTGGATTTAACTGAGTCTTTCAGGATGAGTAGGAGGTAGCCAGGGGGCCAAGGGCAGCAACATCTAGTGTGTGGGTATTATGCAGGGCCTGGGAGCAGCTGGGCAGAGTGGAGCTCAGGGTGCCTTGGGACGCGCCGTGTAGGTGAGGCTGAGGAGGTTACGTAAAGGGCTGTGGGCTCATTCACTTACCAAGTGTTACTGGGGGTCTGGGGGAGGTACTGCTGATGTTTAGCAGCATGCGGTTGAGAGGACAAGGCCAAGTATATGTAACAGGGAAGTATTAGAGGACTTATAAGGGCTCCGGGAGCACATGAAAAGGCCTTGCACATAGTCCAGATTTGAAGGTAAGGGCGGAAGCCAGGGAGCCTTCCTGGAGAAAGCGGTGTCTAAGATGAGGCCTGAAGGTAATGGGGGATAGCAAGTGTGATGGCCTAAGGTAGAAGGGGTCTGGGGGAGGAGGAGAGGGTGTGGCTGAGGCCTAGGAGCAGATGAGACCTGGGGAGTTGGGAGAAGTTGGGTTTGGCTGGAACGAGAATTGGAGTGGGCGTTGGTGAGCGATGAACCAAAAGGTAAATAGGAGCCAATGTCCAGAGTTTAAAAGCCATAGGAGAAAATTTGGAAATGACACTGAAACTTAATGGGACCCATGGAATAGGTTTAAGCAGGGTGATAACCCGTTTTGCATTTTAGAAACAGGGCATGAGAGTGGATAATGGATTAGAGGGACGCAAGACCGGAGGCCTTTGAAGTATTCCAGGGGAGGGTGACGGTGGCCTGAGTTACTGCTGAGACAGTGTATGTGGAATGGGTACATAGATTCAGGGGGGACTTTGTGAGGGCAGAAGGGTGGGTCATAACCAGGTTTCTGGCTTGGGCCCCTGAGGGACGAGCGCACCCATGTACTGTGGTTGGGAATAGAGCAGGCTTTGGTGAGGAGATGGCCGACTGAGATTTGGACACACTTGAGTGTAAAGGGTCTGTCGGACATGTAGGCTCTTCCTGAAGAGGCTTTGCAAAAAATGAGTTTATACTGCACATACGTGCTTTCCATGTGAACTACTGGGTGCTGTGCACAAACCCATTACTGAAATCAATCTTTCTTCTTGTTTAAGATTGGGAATATCTGTCTAGCTTAGACCGGACCATCAGTGTCTTCTGCGTGGGGTTGTTTAAGACTGCATGCCCCTGACTTTGGGTAACATTGTGATTGACCTTGGGTTTCATCAGGCTAAATGCTGCCTCCCTGAGCAGGTGGCAGAGGTTTGTCTGAAGAGTGTAGTGGTCCTGTTGTTAGTCATCCTGTTGTTAGAGTATTATTTTCTCATGGGCGTGATTTCTGTTGATGTTGCCGAACTGGTCCCTTCCACATAGAGGCAGGTCCAGACACAGGCAGGGTGGCGCCCTGGCTCTGCATCCATCTGGAAGGGTCCGCCTGGCCATGAGAAGTCTTCATCCATTCAGGCTGCTGTACAAACCACCCCAGACTGGGCGGCTTCAACAGACATTTATTTCTCACCGTCCTGGAAGCTGGGAAGTCCGAGATCACGGTGCCAGCAGATCAGTGTTGGGTGAGGGCTCACGTCCTGCTTCATAGACGGCTGTCTTTTTGCTGAGTCCTGAGGTGCTGGAAGGGGTGAAAGAGCTCTCCGGGGCCCCTTTTATAAGGGCACCAATCCCATCATGAGGGATCTGCCCTCATGACCTGGGCACCTCCCAAAGGCCCCACCTCCAAATACCATCACATTGGGGATTAGGTTTCAATATATGAATTTGCGGGGAGGTCACAGTCAGTCAATCTGTAGCAGAAGCATAGGTAGAGATTTGAGACTTATTTATAGCGTCCTTGCGACATGGCTGGTATCAAAGCCATGGGAGTGGGTGAGAACATGTTGAGCAGACGGAGAAGAAGCTCAGAGCACAGGCCTGGGTACATCAAAGGGAAAGGTAGGAGAGAATGGACCTACAAAAGAATTCATTAGAGAGGAAGGAGGATGCCTTAATCAGAGAGCACCTGCTTGGTAAAACCCATTGCAAATGGCGTCAGTGAAGGGAGATTTCAGAGAGACCACAGCATCCAAGGTCATTTCTTGGCTGGGGCCCCTAGAGTCTGGGTCATTGACAGGAGGCAGTGCAGCTGCTCTCTCTGCCTTTGTCTCTGCTGAGCCTGCCACCCCTGCCAGCTCACTTTGTAGACCGTCTCTCCGCTTCCCAGTGTAAACTCTCAGGGAGGAGAACATGATTGGCTCTGCTTCTATCCCACGTTCAGCACCACTTGGGTCACTGGTAGGGCCTGAGCCTGGCGGGCCGGCCAGGGGTGAGCGCAGGTGAGGGCACTCAGGAGAGGGTGGGACCCTGGCGCTTGAGGGGAAGGCCACTGATGGACAGGACCAGTAGTTTGAAGTGGTTCAGGGATGGGATAAAGGGAATAAGGAGTCTGGCAAATTGAAGTCATTTAGTCTAGTTTTAAAGTATTACCACAGCTAGTCCACGTGGAAGAATCACAAGATGGATAACCAGTGACTATAGTAGATACTCGTTTGTATCTGGAAGAAGATTGGAAGAAGATAGATTTTTAAAAAGTGAAATTTAACTTTGGAGTTGTCTCAGAAGCACTCAAAGTATAATTTTAAAAAGCAGTAATTTATATTGCTTTCTAATACTGAAGCATTTCTATACCTTTATTCTAACTGTGGAATATGCAGTGTCTCTTGTGTCACCTGATATATTATCAGAAATTCAGTAAAGCTATTCTAGAGCTCATTCATTTTTCATAACCCCTGCAAGTTCATAAAATAATCATAGCTTATTTCCACATCTTATTTTGCAGTGCCTTCCATGGTATTGTGACAGGTCTTGTGAAGAAGCGCTTGTAGCCAGAGCAAACGCTTGTAGCCAGAGCAAACCTCTGTCCCAAAGATTATAAAGTCTGCCTCATGGGTAAATGATAAAACAATTCATAAAAATAGTCTGAACCCCAATTCTTCTGTACCGTAAACCCTGTTATTTCCTTCCCTCTGACTTTCAAAATGATTTTTAGATGCACGGTTCCAATGTGTAGGATTAACCTTCATAGGATTTAAGACTCTTTCACTGATTCAGAGTACTTGGCATTGGCTAGCAAACATAAGTCAGGTTTCTCATCCACTATTCAGTGACTTATTACTGCATCTCCATGTTACAATAGGATTGGGACCTATCAGCCCCCAGACTCAGTGCTGGAATCAGGGAACCTGCACATATTGTACAAATCTTCGTGATGCTTGCTCACTAGTTAGAGGCAGTAATCCATTGTGAAATTCTTTTCAAGTTCCAGTACCTTGGTGTAAATATCCAGTAGGGTTTCTGAGCAAGTGTTTGAGTGCCCTCTGGAGGCATTACGAACAGTGAAAACACAGACTCCTATCTATGAAAGGTTTTCTTTAACAGCCAGAGTCAAGAACCAGTGGACTAGAAGGTTGGAACTTGTGTAGGTGCCGTTTGGGGGCAGAGGAGAGCCAGGATGGAACCCACGGGAACACTGACTGGTATTTATGGGGGAGCAGGAGCTCTCCACGCAGACTGAGAAAAAGGGCTTATGTGGCAAGAGCAGAACCCTGAGGCAGTGGGCTTACAGGAGGGAGCCAGAGGGTGTGGTGGGTGTGTCCAGTAAGGTAAAGAGTGACAAATGCCCTTGGCTTTGGCCAGGAGGAACTTCATTGGTGTGGTGGGTTGAGGAATGAATGGGAAGTGAACCAGTAGAAATCTGGAAAATGAAGACGCCTGGATGGGGGAAATGGGTGGGGGAGGGAGCACCGACAGCTAGAGAAAGGGTAGGATTAACTGTTGGTTTTCATAGATAGAAAACATAGAAAAGACTTTGCATTGTGTTTAAATGCTGAAGGGAAACACGAGCAGAGAGAAGATAAAGGTGAAGGATGTGTAGGGTCGGGGAGGAGGGGAGTTGGCTTTTCGCTTCCTAGCCTGGGATAGCTGTTGAGGGGAGATGTCGCTTTTTTAGGGATTTGGAATATGGCAAATTAGTGATTTTCAGTTCTTCATGGGCTGATAGAGACATGATCCTGTAGGCAGTTGGAAATACAGGTAAGAAAACAAAACTGGTCATAAGAGAGTGTGGAATTACCATCATGAAAACGGCCCTTATTCAAGCCAAGCAGGCAATTGAGCTAAAAAATGGAGTCAGGACACCTTTAGAGGACACTTGCTTTAGGAAGTAGGAATAAAAGAAGTGATTGGTGACCACAGGGGCCAGAGGAGAAGTGAGAACATGCAGGGGTTGGGAGCCAAGGAGACATGTGTAAACTAGGAGTCAGAGTGAACCCGGAGACCAGCCTTGAGATCTGGACAAGATCCTGACTTTGAGTGGTTCTGCAGAAGTGGTGTA
Source organism: Hipposideros armiger (assembly GCF_001890085.2). NCBI lineage: Eukaryota > Metazoa > Chordata > Mammalia > Chiroptera > Hipposideridae > Hipposideros > Hipposideros armiger. Next base: position 1,228,036 of record NW_017731478.1, on the reverse strand, counting down.
GGGAGGGGGGCGAGTTTGGGGTGTGGAGGAGGGAGCAGGTGTGTATACGAGGTAGAAACAGGTGTAGATGTTTGTGGGAAGCTCAGCAGTGAGAGAAGAGTGAATTCGTCATAGCTAGACAGGTCAGGAGACGCTCCAGAGAACAGATGGACAGCGTGTCTGCATATCAACATGAGCCATAATCAACAGTGATTACAGAAAGAGAATTATATTGGGTTGTCAGAAAAGTCAGGACGCATTTTGGAACGAAAAACATAGAAAAAATACATCATGACTTTTCCGACAACCCAATATTTGCTTTTTCAAGTTTATTGGGGTGACAATTGTTAGCAAAGTGACTTGGATTTCAGGTGTACAGTTCTGTAATACATCCTGTATATATCACATTGTGTATTCACCACTCAGAGTCAATTCTCTTTCCATCACCATATATTTGAGCTTTTTCATTCTTTTAACACCATCATCTCAAGTATAAGATTTAAATTTTGTTTGACTTCTGTGCCACCTCCTATTTTTCTCTGATTGAGAATCTCACCAAATGGAAGAGAATGTTTAGGTCTATTTATGACATTTGAAGGGGCTCTTGCACAAGTTAAGAGAGTAAATGTGACCAGTATTTGATTTATTATTCTGAAAAATGTCAAAATTTGTTAATTACTTTAAATGTATAGGACATTTGTAATCATGAGTAACTTTCTTTTTGGTAAAATGAATAGGGTGGCTAATATTTGTTTGGCTTCATTTAAAATATTTCATTAAGAACAGAAAATAGAGACTCTTAGGAACAAAACTACTAAAATAATATGTTTTAAATTTGGGAGGTGGGGGTTGGTTTCTGACTTGGGACTGCTCAGTTTTGAGTGGTAAGGAGTAACATGTAAGGTGTAAACTTACACAAGGGTGTGGGTTCGGGGCAGATTCAGCTTAAGCCCAGACATGTCCACTTCTGCGGGACTGGTTTGCAGACCTTGGCACTCTTACCCCTGGTGGCCTTTACCATGTCGTATATCAAACATTAAAAATGTACCCATGTCCCACATGAAGCTAACTTATACAAAACAGACGTAAGCTTCATTGGACTAGTTGTAGACAAACATTTATTAACTTTGATTTTACGTTTTTTTCATATTTTGCATCCAATAAAATTTTTTTTTCAGGTCTCAAACATTTTCATCAGCCTTTGAGATGCTTGTAGGCCCTAGTGCCTCTGCTGAGGTTGCCGAAGGGATGCGGCACCCTTGCTCTGCTGGGAGGTCTAGGCACGTCTGCCGGGGCACTTGCCAGGAATCTGTTGATTGGAGGCACCAACCTGCCTCCTGGGAAAACTCCATCTGCAGCAGAGCTGAAGTCACTTTTAGTTAGTGTTTTTTTGTTGTTGTTGTAAGGAGCAGAGAGATTAATTCAGACCATTTTAAGAAACGGGATATGGTTCAAAGATGCTCATGGACCAGAGCACTGTCAGGAACTAAGGCAGCTCAGAGATGAGCACAGGCTTTCTCGTGGATGGTGGGGTCTCTCAAGGCATCTCTGTTTTGTCTCTACCTTGTGGATTCTGCATCCTCATGACTGGTTTCCTGTGGTCCCCATGACCTCTCCAGCTCTTTTGACATCATAACCTTTCAGCTTCACTCCTCACAGCTAACCATCTCATTCTCAGTGTCAGGGGTCACTGTTAAGCTCTTGGGTCAGGTGTCTGCACTTGGTCTTCTAAGCTGTAGTGAGGGAAGATGCAGCGGTCACGTGGTTGGTCCATGGCAGCCTGGGCCTGCCCCGAAAGCTGAGGCAATTCCCATTGGTAGGGTTTGCAGGCTAGCAGGCCCCGTGACTGCCCTGTGGCGTTCGGTAAGGAAGAGAGAGCCGGGCCCCATTTCAGATCCATTTGCAGTTCCCCGCAATGTGTTCTTGCCCTTCAAAGTGTAGCCTGTTAATAGCCTTCACTCTAAGTCAGCCCTTTGTTCTCATAGAGAAGCTAGAATCTCTAAATATAGTGACAGCGTTTCCACGTTCTTCCCTGCTTTATTCAGCCTCTAATGCTGCAAGGTCACTCTGGGTAATCTGTAGGGTTCTGTTTCTCATGTGAGTGATTTCTGCTGAAAGTGATACAGCTACTTCAGGTAGCTGTTAGCAAAGGGGCAGTTCTAACCTTATGTGATTCACATGTTTCCTTTCCCTCAAAGTCCTGGGGAGCTGTGTGCACATACAGTCATTTAGTACCATCCCCAGATTCACAAAATTTAGAATGACTGAATGTCCCATCCGAATGTCAACATGGTAGCGTTTTGCTACCCAAGTCCCTTACTATGTTATCAAACTTCCTAAGGAAAAGTGATGTTCCCATACCTAAAAAGAGAACCTGAAATCTATCCCCAAACTACTCTTTGCAATGATCGAATATAATAGAGGGGGGAGGTAATAAATAGAGTAAATAAAATGATAGCTAATGTTGGTTGAACCCTTAACATTTTCCAGGCACTATTTTAAGTACTTCTCATGCATTAACTTATTTAATCCTTAAGCACCTTCTAAGGTTATCTTACGAGGTCAGGTGCCTTGATTATTTCCATGAACTCCCTTCTTAGCTTAGCCTCTTCGGTGAAGGTTATATGGCTAGTAGCCTGGTAAGGCCGGGTATGGACCTGATCCCAGTCTCTGCTCCTTCACACTTCTCTTGATTGAGGAATAAGTGAGAAAACCAGTACTGATTTAGCCCTAGGATTCCAGCCAACCTGAGCCAGTTATCCCGTGTCCAATACTTACGAACCTGAAACTCACCTTGGAAATGTTCCCGTCAGGAGGCCAGTTGTGAGGGCGTCTTGGAGTGAAGTTGTGCAGACTGCCTGGATTTTCCTTTCTAGGGTTTCTCAGATGCTCTCGTGCCCTCTTTGGCTCTACATGACTTGAGTCCCATATATTTATATAAACCCCAAATGTAAGTGGGTCTACCCTGGCTTCTGAGCTAGGACCCCACATTTATAATAGCCAGTCCTTCAAAAACATGATCCTGAGTCCTCCACGATACAAACCTGCTCCTTTTCTCTCTGCATTTCTCCCCCCAGCAGGCTCCTCGGACCTCTGTAGCCTTCCGCCACTGTGGACCCTGCCTCTGCCTCCTGTTCTGGAATGTCTTGGGGGTTTTGACTCCTGACACTGGTAAGTTCTCCCCTTGTTTCACCATTTTTCCTCCATGGAGAATCCCCCTCGGGTATTTCTAAACTGAAGCCATCTCTGGAGTTTTTTCCTAAGGCTGTGCCCTTTGGGGCTGAGTGAGGAAGAAAATCTCCCCACCTCGTGGTTTTCCTAAAAGCCCTACCTCTTTCTGGCGTTAGAGCTCCCCAGCCCTGGGACAGCCTTCCGTCACTCTAAAGACAGCGGAAACAACTCTGTCCCACCTGGAGCTCCTCTTGTTCTCCAGCAGTTTGATTTTCTTTTCACAAGCCCCGTCGGTGAACACAGCTCGCTCTGCCTGCCCCATTGCCCCTGCTGTCTTGGAGGCCTTCTGGGCCAAGGACCTGGTTTCGGGACTTGCCAGCTTGCTTTTCTTTCCCATCGTTCCTCTCTCTACTGAGCTATCAAACTCTTTCCAGTTGAGTTTGTAATTCCGTAAGCTGCTGGTATGTTTTTCTAAAGCCTGAACACCAGCCCTCTCCTTAAATTACGGGATCCTGAAGGTCTCCTGATCTGGGAAGTGTGGTTTTCTGTCAGTCTGTGCAGGCCTGACTCAGAGAGCCGTCGTGTTTCCAGCACAAGCGGTTTTTCCCTTGTTTTCTTTTGCGCCTTTGGATGTGTGATCATTTTTTAATGAGTGTTTTCTCCTCTTCAGCTTAATTCAAGACAGCATATGTCTTACATAGGACAGGTATTCGTTCGTCTTTATTTTATCATTGCTGAAATCCAAGGTGCTCTAGTTGAACATGCAGTCTGGATCTCTGGTCCACACATCATAAAGTTTTACATGATTTCCATGCATAGCTAGGAAGCAATAGAAAGAGGGACCCTGCCTCAAGAGCTGCTGGCCGCGTGGGGACTTGCAGCCTCTTGTCCCCTCACCACCAAAGGCTGGCTTCTCTGCTTCCGGGCCTCTCCGTCCCCTGAATTCACTTCTCCATGGCACGAGAATTGACTTGGGGATGTAGAGGACATTTCAGTGGCCTCTGTCCTCATGGGCCTAGTTACTGTGCCCATTTAGAAGGTAAAGCCAACGGCATGTGTGGTAGCTTTTCTGTTTCCTAACTCTCCATGGCTAGAGCAGGAAGACTGGGGCCGCTTCCGGACAGACAGGGCCTGATTTCCAGGAGTCTGCCCTGTGTGGAAGTCTGGGCAGGTCTCTCTCTGGCTCCATTCTCTCCATTGCTGACTTGGGTACCCTCAGCCACCCTTATTCATTATGGGTTATAAGACCTGGGGTACAGGTCTGGTATTTTAGGAATTCCTGTTCATGCCAATGCTGACGTTGGTCTCAAACTCAAGGTTATCACTAATATAGGGAAAAAGCATTCTCCGTGTGATCTGGCCTGCCATAGACCGCTGCGGCGGGAATTGGACTCCCAGGCCTAGCTGACAACTGCAGGTTCATGTGTTGGGCTTTTCTGGTCTAGTCCTGTGCACATTCCCACCTGGAGTACCTAGAGGTGAGGAGTATTTGCTGAGACTGCTGGCCAAAGTTGATACTAGTCTTTAGTAGCATACCTTTCCAAAAGGAACACTGCTCGCCAACCAGTGCCAGCCCTACAAGCCAGAAGCCCAAATGATGGGGTTCTGCCTTGTTTGTTGTAACTATTCACTGGCCCCCTTTTTTTTTTTTAATTTTATTGGGGAACAGCTATGGTAATTGGTTACACATTGTTTTCATGCTACAATGGCATAGTTGATTCTTTTAAGGAGGGCGCAGCTCACAGTGGCCCATGTGGGGATTGAACAGGTAACCTTGGTGTTATGAGCACTGCGCCCTAACCACGTGAGCTAACCGGTCACCCCCACTGGTCCTTTTTGATAGTGGGATGGTGATGAATTTCTATCCATGCTAAGCCTGAATTATGAGTGTCAGATTTTACCCAATTTTAGGACTTTTGTCTCTCTGTATGAATCTTTGGCTATAAGAAGTGAGTTGCTCGTGCACTTGGTGCTTCCTGGGTGAACTTGCATCACATAACCTCTCCCCTGTACATGCTCACTCTGGTGTGCCAAACAGTACAAGTGGTGTGTTGTGACCCAGGTATAAAAATAGCCAGAATCTGAGATAGTTAAAGTAGTTAAATACATAGAAACAGAAAGTAGAATGGTGGTTACTAGGGGCTTCCAGAGGGAAAGGGGACTTGGTCAGTGGATATAGTGTTTTGGTTTTGCAAGATGAAAAAGTTCTGGAGATCTTTTCACAGTAATGTGAATATGTTTTTAACACTGAAAAATGGTTAAAATGGTAAATTTTGTATTAATGTGTTTTTTACCACGATTTAAAAACACATTAAAAAAATAGTCAAAGTCTCAAATCCTTAACCTTTTAACTACCAACTGTTGTGACACTCCCACTCGCAGTGTCACTGAGGACAGCCTTGTTAAAAATCCGCTTTTTTTAAAAGAGGGGACAAAAAACAAAAAACACTTTTTATTTCTGTCAAGTCCGTCAGAACTGGTCAGGGCTGGTCCGTCCTTTAGTTGGCCAGTCTGGGCCCCTCGTGACCTTCAGGTAGTTCTTTTGCCTCTACCCATGGGTGGTTTGAGCTTTCCAGTTTCTGTTCCTTTTTCTCCTAGGCCCGAACATGGGGTCTTATTGCTCCCGACAGTGGAAGGAGGAAGCAAGTTTAATAAATGAGAGCCATTCGAGCTCACCTGACCTAAACCATCTGTGCTTACTTTCACATTCCCATCCCCACCCAGCTCCTGCTTGCCCTCGGAGCACCGGAACCACTTGGCCCGGTGGGAAAGGCTCATCCCTTGAAGACAAACCAACAGAATCGGCCAAAGGGAAGGGACAGGAGAAGGCAGCCCCTGCAGGCCCGAGTCCAGTTCCCTACATTCTGGCGTACTTAACACTGCATTGACTCTCGGGGCAGCCGAATGGCGTCCTGAAAGATTCCTTTCTTTTTCAGTCCCCCCCATCAGTGTTCCTCCTTCCTGAGGACAGAGTGAATACTGAAGCATTTAACTGCCCGCATTTGGAGGGTGAGAGAGAGAGCATCTGTGTGACTAGCAGTAGGTCTTATTATCTCCATTTCATAAATGAGAAAACTGAGGCTGACGAATAAAATGAGGCTGAGAGTCACACAGCTGGGTAGTGTCAGGTTAAGAATTTGAACTTAGGACTTCTGGCTGCAAGTCCAGTGTTCTACCCACCCAGTTACTATGATTCCTAGTGTGTGTATTTGTTACACATTTACTAGCTAGATAAGATAAACTTACGCCTTGTATGTGGTATTCACGAAGGAGTCATCACCGAAGCAAATCACATTCTGGCACTTCTGTGTGCAGTGTTGAAAAACAAGGAAAAAAGTCACACAGTCCACCTTGTGAGGAAGTGTCACTCAAGTCAGAGGTAGTTTAAAGCAGTCCTATAAATAAATAGAGGGTCAAGAGAAAACTGCAGGGGTAGAAACAGGGAGGCGCAGGAGACAGGCTCATGGGTATAAAAGCTGGGCTTGGCTTTGAACACAGGAGGAGCCCTGGCTACAGCGAGCTGGGTCATCAGGTCTTGGGGAGCCTCTGCCTGTGAAATGACATTCTTGGCAAATGAATGAATGTGTCATGCACTAATTAAAATAAGGGAAATAAGGAAACACATATTTATTTAGCCTCAGCTATGCCGTGGGCACTCTGATAGGCACTTTCACATTCATTATCTTCTGTAATTATCACAGTGAAGCGTTACAGACATTATCCATATTGTCAGATCAGTCTGAGATTAGCCACGATCATATAGCAAGTGGCAGAGCCAAGGCCTACACCCCTCTGCGTCATTCTGTAGGTCATTTCTGTGGGAGGACTTGGCTGAAGGAAAACTGAGGAATGTACACCTATGTCATCCTTTATCACTTTAATAACATACGCAGTTATCCTTCTTGGCATCACTCCCTCCATACTTCTTGTTGTCCTCCTCTGGGCCTAATTTCGTAGTCTTTATGGTAATTTTCCAGTGAAAGAAAAATCAGACATGGCTTCTTTTGTCTTTTATCTTTTCCCTATAAGGAGTCATTAGGCCAGATCACATGAAGAGAGGTTGTCTCAAGGACAAAATGACGGCAGCTCTTTTCCCCCTATCTCATTAGAACCCAGAGCCCAAACCATCAGCTATTGACCTTAGTTGGGGGGAGGTCAGGGAACCTCAGACGTGGTTGGGGCAAATTACTAAGATGCTGCCAAACGGCAGCCAGACTGATGGACGTTTGAGTAGCCCCTCTGTGAGCTCTCCAGTTTTCAGAAGTGCATGGTACCCCAGACTGGGGGTGATGCTGAGTACCTGCCCCGGGCGCTGGGTGAGTAGGGACCTGGAATACGTCCTGTGCCTGGGCACCCCGCGGCAGGGAGCAGGGCAGTTGGCCACAGGACATTCAGACCCAGAGGCTGTAGTGCGTGCTTGGGCCCCTCTCAGCTTTGACCACCTCTGGCTTCCCACTACTGAAGTTAGTCCAGGAAGATGAGGAAGGCTGTGTTCCCCTCTGAGTGAGAAGTGCCCCTTAGAACAGCAGCCTTGCAGTGGGCCTTCTGGGGTGTCGTCAGCTAGGCTGATGAACACTGAGGAGCAGACTAGATAGAGGCCTTGGTGGCCATGCTGGAGTGCTTGGGCCGGCCAGGTGGATCCTTCTTCAGAGGCTTTCCGAGAGCCATCCACCAAAGTGAGAGATCTAGGACCTTACAAGGTGGGGCTCATTGTGACCTGCTACCACTGAGGTGGCCCAGGGCCCATGCAGAGGGACTGTAATAAGGACAGGCAGCTCTGGTATCTGGAAGAGTGGGGTACGAGAAAAAGTGTGGGGATTAGGAAGTGCCTGTTTGGGACATGAGCCTGCCCTGGACAGTCAGGGGGCATCTTCCAGGTCATTAGCATCTTCTATTCCAGGACTGATGGTGATGGTAGAAGCAAAATGGACTGAGTTTGGCATTCCAGAGTCCTAATCAATGAGTTATAAGTGAGTGCTCTAATGAACTTATTCTGAGACATAGCTGAGCAACGCTTAAGTGGACGGGGCCAATGTAGCTTGAGTAGCTAAGCCTTCCCATACCTGTTAACGTGCATTTAACACTGGACCTTTCTGGGGATGGCATGGAGATCAGTGAGAAGGCAGCTACTGCCTGTTGAATGCCCAGATCCCTGGGGCAGGCAGGGAGTGGTGGCCTTGAACAGAACAAAGAACCTCTTCGCCCCGCTCCTTGGCGGCATGCAGGCACCAGGGACCGAAACGGCCTTTCCATTTATTTTTTGTGTGCCAAGGCCTGCAGAACAAGGCTAAGCAGAGGCCTCACTTCCCTTGGAGCTGTACCGCTGCCAAGTTAATATCTGATGGTGTTGATTTCTGGGACTTCCTGATCATTTGTGAAGAGGAGGAGTTCCTGGCCAGGCTGGGAACATGTTCCATGCTCTCTCCCATGAACAGGGGTGCCCATTGTGTCCAGGGAGACAGTATACAGCAGAACTGCATGGTCTGGCCTGGAAATCAAGGTCCTGCAAGAACACACCAGTGCATTGCTGCCTGATGGGATGCTTTCCGAATCCTTTAGAAAACATCCCTCTGGGTAGGGAGTCGTTTCTTAGAGTGTTCATCTTTTAGGCCTCTTGTGTACAAACCTTTACTTTGGGATTATTTTGGAGGCATTTGGAGGGCATTTTTCTTAAATCCAGAATAATAATGGCCAATGATGGAATATACTAACTACAAGTAAGTGTTCACCTTACAGTTTGTTCACATAAAACTTTTTTTAAAAAGTGGCTGTAAGATGGATTCTCAACCCTTCTTTGGTCTCTGGATCCTTTTACACTTTAAAAAGTGATTGTAAGGACCCAAAGAGCTTTCTGTTTATGTGGGTTACAGGCATCAATACTTACTATAATAGAGATGAAAACTAAATGTTTACGGAAATATTTATTAACTAGTTTATTTTAAAATGAGGTTAAAACCATTACATGTTAACACAAACGACATTTTAATGAAAACAGCTATTTTCTGAAACAAAAAAACATTTAGTAGGAAGAATGGCAATATTTACATTTTGGCAAATGTCTTTAAATGTATGAGGCTTCAATAAGAATCTGCTTCTATAGTCAGGCTCCTGCAATCTGTTGTTTTGGGTGAAGCAGACGAAGATATCTGGCCTCACCCAGGTAATGCAGTTGGAAAGGGATTTTAGTCGCCTTTTCGGATAATTGTGAACTCATTTGTGACATGACACCAAAATGTGACAGGTAGTAGTTTCTTATGGGTTAGTGGCACCATGCAGTCCAGAACCGGATTGGTGTACTTTTTGGACTTGTGTGTGAAAACCCACGGGTCTCTCGCACTTGGAATAACTCTTTAATCCACAGTGATTTTTTTTTTTACCTCACATATCAGTCATTTGGAACATAACGGTTTCGAGTCACACAGATCTTGTAAATGTTCACACGTTCCATTATGTATAACGTCCGAAACACCGGGTTTGTTAGTATCACTGTCGATCTCATTAGAAAGCTTTCACGTGTTGGGAAGCTGCGGCGCTCGTGGCGGCATACACAAGTTTTCCAAGAGCCTGTTCTCACTTGACAGCTCGGGCTGCTGTTAGCCACAAACACCATCAGTCGTTTCCTGTTCACAGAGATGTCTGCCCAGTACCAACCCTCCATACCCAGGGAGAGTGTCCTGCCCCAAACAGGCTTCCTATGCTGGATAGATGTAACCAGCATATTAAAGAGTGTAACAATCAAGCGGGATTTTATATTTAATGCTTTATAGGAAGATCCTGCAGCCATAACATTGTAGAAAAGGTGCATTGACTTTAATGACAAAGTAATGGTGTAGTAATTTTCAAATGCCTTGAGATTTTCTGAGCCAGCAGTCCGAATTTCACATAATATATTAAATTAAAAAAAACCCTCAGTTGAGACATCATCCTCCGAGGAGTTGTGTGGGGCTGAATCTGAGCAGGTTCCTGGGCGTGTCTTCCACTGTCAGGAGGAAGAAGGCCTGGAATTGTGTGTGTACGTGTGTGGCTTGGTGGTGGGGTGCTGAGGGTGCCCTCTGTGGGGTTCTGTCTCTGAGGAGTCGGGGGCCATCTGCTCGGGGCGAGTGAAAGTGGGGAAGGGGTCCCAGCATTCCCTGCAGCCTGGAGACCCGGGGAACCTTGGAAGTTTCTGACTTGCTCTGTCAGCACGCGAAGGCCCAAATTTGGATTGGAATGGGGTAATGATTTCTGCCAGGTAGATGGCCCCTTTGCCCTTTGATCATTCCTATTTGGCAAAAACCCAGTCCTGCAGGATCTCAGCCGTCTGCATTCCTCATGCAGCTCCTGAGTGACTGAGCCCTGTGGGACCAGCCGTGACCCTCCTCAGTGCTCTGGCATCTGCTGTTTCTTGGGTGGGTCTCTCCACTCTGCTGGGCGCACAGCATTTCAGACCCTCTCTGCACTCCTCACGCCGCCAAGCTCCCGCTTGTCCCCTGCTCCCCAGCAGGTGATCTTGCTCCCTGCTTTACTGAGGACAGACAGCCAGGGACTCTGTCCACGTCCCAGCCTAGCACATACACGCTTGCTGTCCTCCCCTCTGTCATGGGAGAGGACTGTCCTTCCTACTCCCTAAGACGGGCCATCTGGGTGGACTTGGGAGGCTGCCTCCAGGGCCCTTTTCCATTATTTCTTGTCTCCCCCATAGTTTTGGCCTTTCAGTGGAATTCTTTCCATTTATTTTTCCCTGAACTTTTCCTTGAAGTATAACATACAGAGTCACAGCTTGGTGAATGTTCACAGCTGTGAAGTAAACACACCTGTGTAAACCAATGCCCAGCTTAAAAACCCACGTGACCGGGATCCCCTAAACTCCCCTCATGCTCCTTTCCAGTCATAGCTGCTCTGCCCTTTGTTCTAAGAGTGTAGACGACTTTGGCCTGGTTTTGAACGTCCTATAAATGGAATCACACAGTGTGTGCTCTTGTAATGGCGTCTTTCAAACTCAGTCATTAGTTGGATTTCCATAATTTCCAAGGCCCGGCTTGTCCCAGGGTCCCCTTCTCTTCCTCCCTAGGGGATCTTCTCCCAAACCCCTGCTTCAGTTGCCATCTCAACGTGTAGGTTACAAAGTCCTGACATTTCACATGGGTGCCACCTCCTTTTTCCATGTACTGCCCTTGACACCTGCTTTGGCGTGTCACAAAGGTCTGCAGTGGGAATCACTGTCCTAATCCCCAAGCCTTGGTCTTGTCTAACTCATTAAGAGTTTCCGATCTTAATGAATGGTTCCATCTCCATCCAGTTATGGAAACAAAACACCGAAGAGTCACCCTCGGTTATTCCTTTCCCCTCCTCACCCATGTATTCAGTCAGGCACCAAGTCGGATTGATGTTTCTCTCCTAAACATGCCTAAAGCCATTCGCTTTTCAGCTCCACCACAGCTTTAGTACAGGTTACCATCCTTTCTGGCCCAAACTCAGGGACTCCCCTAACATATTACCCCCAAGTACTCTTCCTTTCCACCCACCTGTTAACTCTACCTGAGCTACAGTTTTCTATTAAAAATGCAAATGTTCCCACTTTAAGACAAATACAAACAAACCACTTCAGTGGCTTTCCATGCTCTTATGATGAAGGTCAGGACCCTGATGTCTCCGTGTCACCATCCCCATTCTCATTGCGCACCGTGCCCTCCAACCCGGTCTCTGGCCGCACTGGACCTTCACCACTCCTGGCGCATCTCAGCCCTTAGCACATGCCGCTCTGCAGGCCAAACGTCTCCTTTTCCCCACGCAGATTACTCCTCTAGATCAGAGCGCCACCCAGGGCGCTTCGTCGTACTTGACACAGTGTGGCTTTTACATTTCTGTGTGGACATCTGATGAGTGTCTGCTCCCCTCTGGACTGTCAATTCCACGAGGGATGGGATTAGGTCTGTTTCTGCTCACTGTTGAGGGCACAGTTGGAGTTTTGGGTACTCGTTAAATTCACTGATTCTCTGCAGTTCCTGCTGCTGGAAGAGCTTACACAAAGCAGGTGGAGGGAGACAGCAAACAAGGAAAGCCACATACATACACAGAGCCATTCAGGCAGGCAGCGGTAGGCCCTGTGAAGAAAACAGACGGGGTGATGTGCTAGGAGAGGCTGCAGGGTAGAGATGGAGTCGGCTTAATTGGTTAATCAGGCTGCTCTCTGAGGAATTGACACTGGCGCTGAGACCGAAATGTTGAGAAGACGCCAGCTCTCTGATGATTGGGGAGCAGCGTGGGCAGGGGAGTCGTTTGAAGTGCTCCAGGGGAACAAGCTTGGCGAGTTTGGAGACTACAAGGGAGATGAGTGAGGTGTGGTGTGCAAAAGCGTATAGGGGTGAGACTGCCTAGAGCAAGCAGCCAGCTACCGTCCCGAAGGGAGTGCCGTTTTAAAGAGCATTGGAGGGCTTAAGCAGGGACGGAGGGAGGGGCATTCTTTTATGTTTTTTTGTTTTGTTTTGTTTTGTTTTTTTAATATTTACATATAATTATTTGTTGAACAAACTGATGGGGTGTTTTTGTTATTTTTAAATTTTTTTTACTGTTAGTTTCAGGTGTACAGAACAATGCAATAGTTATCCTTTTCACCCTCACAAAGTAACAGCCCCCCTTCCCCCATGTACTGTCCTTCCACCCCCAATATCATATTTATCTATTACAATTCCATTGAATCCGTTCCCACTCTCTACTCCATGTCTTGTGACTATATGTATATATAATTATAGTTGACATACAATATTATTCAACATCAGCTTCAGAAATACAGTGCGGTGGTCAGGCCTCTACAC
>NW_017731478.1:1186285-1214857 GCF_001890085.2 Hipposideros armiger | reverse complement strand
CTCAGTTCTTCCTCTGTGTCTCTGAGACTATCTCCATCCACTTCTCCCATCCATTCAGTTCCTTAGAATCCACGTATAAGTGAGATCATATGATATTAAAGGTTGGGTTGACTGCTCTCAGAGGCCACAGCGAGGCTGTGGACAGTCTGTGCAGCCAGGGGGCTTGTGCGGTGGAGACAGATGAGGGCAGGGTCAGGATATGTCGGGGAGAATGATTGGATAAGTGGGACAGGGGAAGAGGATGTGAGGCTAGCTGACCTGGTGGGTGTCAGTGCGGTTACCAAGATGGGGAAGAAGGAGGAAGGAGCAGTTGGGGGGGCGGGGGGTGTTAGGGATGCCTGTCGCAAAAGCTGAGCAGCGTGGGGCTGGAGGTCAAGCTGGGGAGCTACCATCACGATGGTGTTTAGGCCATGTGAGTGGGTGAGATTACGTGGAGAGAGGTTATAGGCTGGGAAAAGGGGGTCCCCAGTTGGATCCCTGGAGCGCCCCAACATTTAGAAGTCACGCACACAGAGGCGGAGTCTCCAGTGAAGGAAATGAGGAGTGGTGAGTGAGGTAGGAAGACGGCGGGGGGTGCCATGCAGGCCAGAGAGACAGAGCAAGTCATGTGGTCCCATCAGGTAGACAAGGACGGTGCCTCCACGCAGAGGTCACAGTGGCCTGGATAAGAGCTGTTTTCAGTGCAACGTCGAGACTGAAACCTGAATGAGAGAACGTGAGGCCTGAAGCTCCAGAGAAGTTTTGCTGTAAAGGGGAGCAGACATTTTGGCTGATAGCATGGTAGGGCTGTGGGATCCGAGAAGTTTGTTTCGGGAAGGGGGTACTAGAAGTTTGCATGGGAATGGACCTAAAGCTAGGACAGAACCGACAATGGCGAAGAGAGACTCACTGCAGGCTGGATTCTGAGGAGGCCATGGAAGTGCTGCCTGGGCACAGTGGGGGGCGGGGGGCAGCTGTGGAGGAGCTGGGCGCTTACTGAGGTCAGGAGGCCAGTGGCACAGAGCTGAGGGGTGTGCCAGTGGGAAAAGGAGGTGGCAGCCATCGAATTGTTTTCTTAGTAAATTATCTTGGCAGCTCATCAGCCACAAGTGAGGGAGGTAGAGGGAATATAGGAGATTTGAGAAAGGAGAAGTATGAAGCAGTAACTTTAAATATTGGGAAAGTATGTATGCTAAAGGCTTTCAGAAGAATTTGTGGGGGCCTGGTGCCCATTTGAGACTTGTGATCCTGCACTGAGTAAAGCCTGGCATTGTTCACCTGCGTGGATGGGCGGAGATTCGGGTTAAATGAGGTTGGGGCATTGCTAAACTCGTGTGACAGATGGAGAAAAGGGACGAGAGCATTAACAGTGAAAGCAGACAGGATGTCCTCCCAGTGACGGAGGGACAGGCAGGGTGACAGAGCAGACGGTCAGGATGGTGGGTGTGAGTGCGGGTGAGGAGTGATGGGAGTCAGCTGGAAGGGGGAGCGCGTGGTGCCAGACAGTGGGCTGCTGGAACAGAGTTTGGACATGGTGGCACAGGTATTGGTGATGACCAGGCTGGGCTTGACCACGGAAATGGTGATGGAAGGGGAGGGAGAGTGGCTGAGAACGGGCCAAGGGCGGGGCCACCGAGTCTGAGCCAGAAAGGAAGCTGACAGGCGGGGTCTGATTAGTGGGGCAAAAAAGATGAAAAGGAGACTAGAGGTCCTGTGGGAGCCAGGAAGAGGTTCAGTCTGATTAACAGAGTCAGAAAGCTGGAAGAACAGGATGTTTTGGTCAAAGGATAGAGTTTCTCTCAAGATAGATGAATTGCTAACAAACTTGTAAGCTAACACCCTGTGTAGTGACGTGCCTGGGTTTGTGTGGCTCAGAGGAGACGCAGTTTATTTAGCTCTATCATTTAGAATGCTGTTGTGGAGCCTTTTTTTATGGCTTATGAGCTTCATTACAGGGATCTCGTAAGCAAAGGCTTGCTGGTTTTCTTTCTTGTAGTTACGGGAAATTTAAAAAAAGCTCAGAAGCAGAGGAAAGAACAAAGCATACCCCTGTGTACTCATCACCCAGGTTCAAAATGCGCCAGCTTTTTGCTGTTCTTGGTTCATGTACCCTTCTACTGTTTTGTTCACCTGAGACGCCAGCTTTTTCCTTGAGTTAGGTTTTGTCAATGCCCCCGGGTTACATATTGGGTGTGTTAGCAGGCCCACTGGTAATGTGAACACTCGTGCAGCTAACATTTCAAAAAGGAAATACATGCACAGTGCAGGTATCTGTCCTTGAGTTTCCAGAGCGTGCTGCTTTGCATTTTGACTCACTGATAGCATATCAAACATTGTTTTTGATAGGCCAGGATATCTGCATCATCCCGATTACATTAAAAGAAAACATGCAAATAGTGTTAGGTGACATCCTTGCCTGATGTTCCAAGTCTGAGTAGGAATGTGTTTTTAAATCCCTTCCATTCCTGTTCCATTCCTTTGGTTGGACTTCGTTCATAGAGCATCTGCCCTTCATCTTCTGTGCCCCAGGCTTCCGGAAGGCATCACTGTCCTGTCCCCACACCAAACTTTCTCTCTCCAGGCCCTGCCTCTCCACTGTCACCAAGTAATAAGACGTGGTCCTGCATCTTCGTGGAACTGCTCTCATCCCCGAGTGCGCCCGTCTGCAGGCCTAGTTCTTCACAGTCTGTCTGGCTGTGCACTAGTAGTTGCTCTGCGGCAGCTGCTCTCCTTTGGTCAGTGGTGCCAGCTCCAGGTCTGGCTGCCTTTGTAGTTCTTTGAGAAGCGCAGACGAGGCGCTCAGCCTGGGCCCCAGCAGCAGCTGGCACTGCGTGTGTGCCAAGTCTGATGCTGAGGCTTTGAGCTGCTGACTCCTTCAGGAGTTTCCCTTCTTTCCTGCTGAGTCAGGGCGATTAGTCCTGATTTCATACCCAGCCTGTACTGAGTGTAATCCAGATCAGAGGCCGCTTTCTGGGGCCTCGGTCACAGGTCCTGACCTCTGCCTCCATGTTGAATGGT
This sequence comes from Hipposideros armiger, assembly GCF_001890085.2. Lineage (NCBI taxonomy): Eukaryota > Metazoa > Chordata > Mammalia > Chiroptera > Hipposideridae > Hipposideros > Hipposideros armiger. The sequence continues at coordinate 1,211,860 of NW_017731478.1, read as the reverse complement.
TGGCATTCCTCTGATGGCACTTACACCTTCTATCGCCCTAGCCCCAAGGGCCCCCGTGTGGGACGCTGTCCCTCAGTGTGTCACGCTCATTGGCACTGCCCTGTGGAGACTGGGCCCTTCTACCATGAGTTACTGGTTTGCGGCCATAGGATCATTTCAACAAGAAATCCATGGAATGCTAGTTTACCTTTTTCCCCCAAGCAGAGTCGTGTTTGGTCAGCTGTATAAAAGAGTAATAGCTAATTGGCACATACAAAAGCACATGTAAATTATCTATGTTTCAGAACTCACATTCGGGTATTGTCCCCCAGCGACAGCACCATGAGCTGCTTCTCAGGCTGGGGGCATTACCACCAGGTCCTGCAGCAGACTCAGGTGGAAGTTTGGGAGAAATCTGTGTCCTCGCGCCACCTTCCTCTTGACCTTTATCCCCTGCAGGTCTGACCAGAGTGGGCTCCTCGCCTCGCAGCAGGCTAGCTGCCCTGTGCGTGTCCTGCAGCCACAGGCCACGTTAGTAGTCACATCCCCTCCCAATCACAGTGTGCTTGAATCTGCGTCCCGTCCAGGGACAGCAGCCCTGCCTCCGTCCCCATCTCCAGAGGCCTGGAGCTGCTGCTCCCGCAGGATACGGTCTCCTTGTATTTAGGACTCGTTCTAGACTCCCTCACATTTCAGCATCAGTTATCATCTGGTGCCTCAGTTTGAACTGTGCTGGAAGATGAGACTCCGATATTCTTTGGTGTTACAAAGTTCAGAGGAGGTGAAGATTGCAGGCGCCAAGCCGCAGGAAGAGAAGGAAGGCTCCATTTCACAGAAGGTGGGATTTGACTCAGGTGGGCTAACTTGAAGCTTTTCTTCTCTCAATTCTCAGCCGAACTCCAGCCTTCCTGTCCCAGAAGTCCTCAGATGTAGGTTGAATGCATGGGCTGCTGGGGGTGTCCCTGAGGTCTCACCAGACAGATTGCGTGTCGTCCTTGGCAGCGTGTGGTGGCCTCAGTGCAGGGCTCCTTCCTCCTCAGGTCACGCAGGTGGTCTCACGCTCATATGGGCTGTCCCCTTGAATGCCCTTATGGGACGTTGGCTATGAAACATGTCTGGGTGAGGGCACCTGGGAGCACTGCATTTGGGATCTGTAGGACTCGTGGTCGGATCTGCTCCCTTCATTTTCTCTCCTTCACGTGAAGGGAAGCAGTGAGCTGGTGCTATCTCAGGAAAGTCTGCAGCGGGGATCGTTTTTGTTCTTGTCTGTCCTTCTGGTGTTCTTTGCTTAGTCACATGGAAGGTTTGCTGGTGTTTCTTGTACTATATCTTTTTTTTTTCTTTTTCCTGCAGAATAGAGCTTACCCTCCTGCCCCACACTGTGTGTGAGACTTACAGATGTGTCCAAGCATTTCACCTGGAAGGAATGCCAGGGTCTCATTCCTCCAGAGAAACTGGCAGGAGTTTATGTAGGACAAAGGCAGGGATTTCATGTCACTGAATTGGTGTTGAGTTATCACCCTTCTGAGCAGCATCAGCCTCTCCTGAGACCAGTCTAGACGATGCCCCTTCCCTTACTGCTTCATTTCCAAGTGAGGGTGCGGGAGAACCGCGGGTGTCTCAGGGAGTTTGTGGGGAAGGCAGAGCAGAGTGCAGCACCGTCCCTGTGTCCTCTGCTTGTCACTGCCCTGAAACCGTCTCTCTGCTCCACAGTGACATCTGCAGTGCACACGTCTCCCTTGCCCTGCCCGATTGACTGGGGAAGTCACAGCCATTTGGGGGTTGTATTTATTTAGCTCAGTGTCACTTCTGTGTGGTGGGCCTGTTCTGGGGTCAGTTTGTCACTGCAGGAGGGACAGGAAAACAGTGTCTCCTCACCATGAACCAGTGTCTTATGAAAATTTCAAACATGCATAAAGGTAGAAAATGTTTTCTTCATCATTTATCCATCACCTAGATTCAACAGTTACAACAATTTTGCCACATTTGCTTTATCTGTCCTTTGCCAAAGCATCTTAAGACACATCTCAGACATGTCATTTCATTCCTACAAACTTTAGTATACATCTCTAAAAATACAGGCATCAGCCAGTTTCCATAACTGCAGTGGCATAACACAATTAACTGTATTCCTTGTATGATCTGATACCCAGTCCCTAATCCTGTTTCCGCAGCTGTCTCCTTTTGGCAGCTCACTTATTTGAATCAGATTCCAAAGAAGGTCCTCACGTTATATTTGATTGTTCTGTCTCAAGTCGCTTTCATTCCAAGCAGTGCCTCACTCCTCTTCTCCGTGCCATGGACTTGTTGCAGTAATGGGCTGTTGTCTTAGGAGTGGCTCACATTTAGGTCTTTTTCTGCTTGCATCCTGGTAGTTCCTCTGTCCTTCTTGGCTCCTCCAAATAAAAATGAGCTCTAGAGGCTTGATCCAATTCTGGTACAGGCTTTTGCAGGAATGTTTCAGGGTGCTGCTGTGTGTTTCCTACTGCTGTGTGTTACCACGTCGGGAGGCACGCCAGGGCTGATAGTTGCTCAGAGTTATGCTAAGATCAATCCATCGGTGAGTGCAGGGATGACAGCCTGACCCTCGCAGTGAAAAGTTCCCGGTCACTTTCACCTGTTTTCACCCGCTCCTTATTGTGGCCTGGGTCTGGTATTTCATTAGGCTACACATGTATTAGCCAGGTTGCTGCGATATCTTGAAAGATAGTTCATAGAGGAAAGATGTTTAATTCTTTCTTCTTAATTGCCAATTTTCAACAAAGGTGAAAAGTTTGTGTCCTAGTTCTCATTTCGTCTAGTGCCTTGAGTCTGTCTGTCTGTCTCCCTCTGTCTGTCCCTTCGTTTCTCCCGACTCCCTTAATCACTGTGAACTCACGGGGTTTTGTATTTTGCTGTGTTTCAATAGAGTGTGTTCACCATTTCTTTTGATGTTCAGTTGTCCCATTTGGGGCCAGTGGGAGTCTCCTCCATAAAGTGTTCCTTTGGCATGACTCTCCCGCACTCTGATAGCAAGATGTCCCAGACTCGTTTTATAAAGTGCTGCTCTGGCATTGTAACCAGCTGTTCTCCAGGGACCCCTGTGCCATTTGGTGCAGAGGGAACTTGAGGAAGGGACCGTAGCTGTCGGTCATCAGTGCTTCCAGGCCTGTTTCGATGGACAGACCTAGAACAAAGACGTGGTTCAAACTGATACTCGTGAATTAAATTTTATGTTACAGGATTTTTTCCTTAGCCGATTTTATATTTGTGTCTCATTTCTCTTACACCGAGTCTTGGTTCCTGACAACATTATCATAAATACTTATTGGCATTATCGTATTTTATAAAAACACCAGTGTCCTTACAACTAATAGTTAAACTAGGGAAGAAGTGTGATTTCTTTGCAGCTTTATTTGTCAACAGAATATGTCCCTCTAAGGATGTACATTTGTGGATATGTCACCAACTTGAAAGTTAAGGTTCTTCTCTACATTTTGCTTTACAATTTTAGGGATTGTTTTTCCTTTTTGTTTAATTTTATTTTTTGAGTATTTAAACATTTGTGTTTCCAAAGTCAAATCAACCTAACAGGGTACATCCAGAGAAGGTTTACTTCATCCCTCCCTTTCTCTTTCCTCCCCCATAGATGACCATTTAAATTCAGTTTGTATTATCCTTCTCCATGCTTATTTTATCCATCATACGATAAACAAATACATAAATACATTCACGTTCCCTTCCTTTTTTGCACAAAACATAGCACAGTTTATAGACTATTCTGTGCCTTGCTTTTTTTGCTAAACACTGTGCCCTGGGTTTGCCCCACACTGGCGCATAGTGCTCCTCACCATTCCTGTTGTGAAATGCCTGGGCAGGTCTCATTGTCTCAGGGACCATGGGCGGTCGGTCAGCCAGGTCCCTGGTGCTGGGCCTGGGGCTGCCTCGGTGACTAGCCTGAGACAGCACTCAGTTCCTGTCTTTGCCAGTCTGTCTGGGATTAACCTCTAGAAGTGTGATTACTCAGTCAAAGGATAGATGCATGTATACTTTTTCTAGACATTGACTGTATTTTTCCTAAAACTTTGGTTATTTAGTTGAATTTTATTAACATTTCCACCTAGAAGCAACACAATTTATTTTGCCATTTTAATGTTAAATCTCCTCAAGCACCCATGTACCCCATCTTTGTATGGAACATATTATTGGAAGTGTGATTTTAAGATCTATTAATTTCCTTTACTTAATTGAAGTGTCACTTACTGAGTATTGAATGTAGAAGATGAAAAGATTGCTAAGACATGGCATGGTCCTAAACCTCAAAAGATTTCAGATTGAATAATTTGGGATTTATTTTCTTCTATTTGCTTCTCATTCTGTTTGTCATATATTTTTTTCCATGCTGGTTGTCAAGAGACTGGTAATAAGGCGCTGGGAAATGCATTTTTATCTGCTATACCAGGCGATGCCTGTGGGGGCAGAGACGGTGTCATAAAGTGAGCTAGAGATGCGATCCACAGATGTTAACTGAACACCCCCTGCTCTGAATAGAACAGCAACACATGGAGTTCCTCCCTCTTGGCATTTACACCCTAGTACAGGAGACAGGTCAAAAACCAAGGAACAATCAGATAATTACAAGTTCTGTGTGCTTTGAAAGAATCAAATCTGAGATAAAAACAGTCTTAGCCAGGGGCTGCCTTTAGGTGAGGGAGGGGCAGCTGACACACCAGGCCATGCAGAGGTGGGGAAGGGGTCATTTCAGGCCCAGGAAACAGCGTGTACAATGGCCCCGAGGCAGGCACCAGCTTGGGGCATCTGAGAACTGGAACAGAAAGGACAGTGGGGCAAGGTCATGGCAGGACCTCAAGTTTTAGGTTAAGGATTAGGATTGTATTTTAAGTGTTTCAGGAAACCATGGAGGACATTTAAGCAAGGGAATGACATCTGATACCGATAGGTCGTGTATTTATTCTTTCTATAGTTTGGAAGGCTATTCAAATATGATGCTGAGCTCCAAAAGCAGCAACACTGTCTCTTCTGAAATTCAAGGTGGAGGTAGTTTTCCGTCTTGCTCCTTTATTCAGGACAGCTGCTGCTAGTACTCACTGTAGGGCGTCTGAGGATTTCTTTTCAGTAGCATCCCTTGATGTTCAGATAATTACAATAAGTGGTTGTAATTGGATTATGTACTTGGGCTGTGGACAGGAGCATGATACCTACAAATTCTCTTCTTCAGACCTGCAAATCCAAGAGACACCTCTCTCTGGAAGATAAGAGAGCTTCTTTCTCAAGATCAGAAAAGGTCTGTGTTGCTGCTGTCACATTTACATGAAATTAATTATGGCATCAAGAGCAATTTTCTGGACAGAAAGGCATTTTCAGTGTATTTATTTCTGTTTCTGTTACAGGAGACAAGGGATACCTCTGTAGGGGCTCCTCAGAAGGAAGGTGACGTACTCAGAACCCAAGGAGCTTGCTTCCTGGGAGGGCTCCTATCTGATGTGTAGGAGGCAGAACGTCACACTGACTCTTCAAGGGGAGCCTACGGGGGATCAAGACCAGTGCGCAGTATCTCGCCCTCTCCGACAAGGGACACCGTGCCGTCCTTTCTCTAGAAGTGAGACAGCCAAGACTGTTCTCCAGGCAGAAGATTCCAGGGGCTTAAAAACGCAAAGGTTTGCCCCTTGGGAGCCCCTTGGAATGTTGACAACTCAGGACCTGAAAGGAAGTTCTGTGTTAATGAGTTACAGAATTCACGTGGAAGTAAATGTCACTTTATAATCAATAACCGTACTGAGTGAGGAACACTATGCAGGAAGAAGCCTTCCATAGAAAGACAGGCAGGGAAAAGCTTAGGCCGACCTTAAACCTACCGAACAGAGCAAGCCTGAGATAAACTGCCAAAATGGCCAAATAAGAGACTCGATGAAATAGCAGCCCTGTAACTATAGTAGTTGTAAGGAAATTTTCTCCTCTAAGTCACGATACCAAATAGGAAAAATGATCTACAAGTGCCCCATGTGTAGGGAATTTTTCTCTGAGAGAGCAGATCTTTTTATGCATCAGAAAATTCACACTGCTGAGAAGCCCCATAAGTGTGACAAGTGTGATAAGGGTTTCTTTCACATATCAGAGCTTCACATTCATTGGAGAGACCACACAGGAGAGAAGGTCTATAAATGTGATGATTGTGGTAAGGATTTTAGTACTACAACAAAACTTAACAGACATAAGAAAATCCACACAGTGGAAAAGCCCTATAAATGCTATGAGTGTGGCAAAGCCTTCAATTGGAGCTCACATCTTCAAATTCACATGAGAGTTCACACAGGTGAGAAACCCTATGTCTGTAGCGAGTGTGGAAGGGGCTTTAGTAATAGTTCAAACCTCTGCATGCATCAGAGAGTCCACACCGGAGAGAAACCCTTTAAATGTGAAGAGTGTGGGAAGGCCTTCAGGCACACTTCCAGCCTCTGCATGCATCAGAGAGTCCACACCGGAGAGAAACCCTATAAATGTTACGAGTGTGGGAAGGCCTTCAGCCAGGGCTCCAGCCTCTGCATCCATCAGAGAGTGCACACCGGGGAGAAGCCCTATAGATGTTGTGGGTGTGGGAAGGCTTTCAGCCAGAGCTCCAGCCTCTGTATCCATCAGCGAGTTCACACAGGAGAGAAGCCTTTTAAATGCGATGAGTGTGGGAAGGCCTTCAGCCAGAGCCCCAGCCTCTGCATCCATCAGAGAGTGCACACAAAGGAGAGAAACCATCTCAAAATATCAGTTATATAAAGCATCTTGCTAAGAGTTAAAAATCTTAAAACCCATAAGTGCCACTAGGAAGGAAACCCTATAAATACCTGCATTGACCCAAAAAATTTTTACAGCAAGCCCCAGCAGAACATTCTTTTTGAAGAGGCATATGTGAGGTTGATTTTTCTGATTCATGCCAAGTGTGTTCCACAACTTGACTTTGAATCTGGAATCCCACTGGTGTCTGCCCGAGATAGGCTGTGAGGTCCCAGCATTTCCCATCCATGGAAATGGGGGGGGGGTGTTTCCTGGGATTCGGCCAGATGCCTCGCAAGTTGAGATACTGTGCAGGAAACCATGATACTTGCCCAGCCTCCCGTGTCACCTGTTGACGCTTTCCCCAACAGTTACCCAGGTGCTCCCCCTCGGGAGCTCACAGCCCCCTTTGGATTCGAGCATACCGATTACTGCCCTTGAAAACGGACAGCTCCCACAGAGATTGGTTCTGGTATTTCTGAGGTTCCCCTTGACTCAGCCCCTCCATGTCTGCCCATAGCTCTTGTTACTTCTGAACCTACTTTTTCCTATCCTCAAAACACCCGTAAATATCCACCCCTTCCTAGATGGCATTCAATTTCATTTTAGATTTTAGGTGACTCATAATTTCCATTCACTTGGCCTATCCGAGAAATCATTACACATACGTGCCCTTGAACTTTTTAGTTTTAACTTTGTGGATTCTGCTAATCACTGCGTCTCTGTTAGACTTTTCTAGTGGCTGCATCACATAGTTTTAACTTGAATTTTTTTGGAATTAGCTGAATGTAAATAGCAGGGAGGAAGAAGCAAGCAAAGTTACAACTTTTCTCCATCCAGCTTGCCCTCTCCAGCCCCTTCTGTAACGGGGAGCTGTGTGCTGGCTAGGGGAGACCGTAGAAGTGGGAGGTAGGAGCCGAGCAGCATTTAGCCTCCTTTCCTGTAATTTTGGGCAATAACCAATAGGAGTCCTCGATACCCCTTCTTCGAGGATTCTGTATCAGTTCCTTTTTAGGCATGAATGTTCATGCTAATTGACCTTTAATCATTCATTCGACAAGTATTTATTGAACACCTCCTACGTGCCAGGCACTGTGCTGGCTGCTGGGAATATGCCACTGAATCAGACAGACAAGGGCCCTGCTCATGGAGTCTACTTCTGGTGGGGGAGACAGACGCTAAGCAAGGCAACAAATAAATAACGTAGTTTGAGGTAGTGGTTAAGTGCTATGAAGAAAATAAACTAGGGTGATGATTTAGAGGGGTGGGGTGGGGTGGGGGTGGGGCAACATTAGATAGTGGTCAGGCAAGGCCTTTCGGAGGGGTGGCACTGGAACGGGGACCAGGAGCCCCCGCAGGCAGAGCGCAGGTGCCGCGGTGGGCAGAGCTGCCGCGCGTGGCGGGCCAGAAAGGCGGCGGGCGTGGAGCGTAGTGGTTTTGTTTTTGTTTGGGTTTTTTTTGGGCTAGATTGATATTAAAAACTCATGTGGAGGAACTCAAGGAATGTTTAGAAGACCGAAAGTCCCCAATGACAAGAACAAAAAGCAACTAATTTTTAACTTTGTTTCTCTTCTCATTCCTGTTTTCATTGATTTCCCACATGTCCTTTTGCTCAGGAAGTCTTTGGGGAAATTAAGGACCTTTGAAACTCTGAAATGGGTGATGATGACAGTGGTGTCTGTCAGCTGTCAGGTTGGAAATGAACTACCCAAAATAAGTCATGGAAATACTGAAACAAAGCTTGATTTTTCTCCCCACATTTGAATTACTTAATTCTGTGTGACTGGAAGGGGTTTTTGTGTAAGACCTCAGCGCATAAAGATTTAAAGGAGCACATTATTTTGTGGGCGGGCTGTGAAGCTAGAGACAGGACTTGGGGCTGACTAGTCACCATCTGGACTTGAATCCAGATCCCTCTGTGAACAAGCCTCCGGGGGCCACTTCTCACATTCCCTCCTTTTCACAGAGAGGGCGGCTCAGCTATCGGCCAAAGCCCCTTCCAGGCCTGAATTCCTCGACTACGATTTACTGTAGTGTCTTATCACTCATGTCACAGTAGCGTGAAGCGTTAGAGAAAAGCCTAGACTTTTAGTTTATGATAGAGAGCCAGTTGAAATATCATTGATAGAATTTTAGTGTTAGGAAAAATTGGTTTGATTTCTAGCTTTATTAGGTATGTGAGCTTGGGCAAATCACTTAACCTTTGAGTCTAGTTTTCTCACTTACAAAATGAGGATATTAGGCTAAACGATTTCCGAGTTTCCAGCTAGTCCTAGAGTTCTATATTTCTACATAGTTGAATTATTTTATCATGCTGTTGCTGGGGAATATGACTAACACTTTTAAAGCTACTAATTTTATGTCGAGCTTTAAAGTCCATAATTGTTATCTTCGGAAAATATTATTTGACCTACAGTATGTCCAAATCAATTTAATAAAATCACTTTATAACAGGGTTCTGTGCTTGATAGTAGTTGTGTGGATTCAGTGGTCATTGTGTGTGTGTGTGTGGTGGGGCTGGCTTGTGCGTTATGCTGGGGTAAAAACATAACTCCTGGTCCACGCTGGGCACATAGTATAAAGGGGGAGGGTGCTGTTATATGAAGTCAGCAGGCCTAAGTGGGGACTGTCCCAGCAAACCGAGTTGTGAGGACAACCTGGCCCGGGTCACAGCCCAGGCAGGATAAATGACAAGTCCCCTCAGAGATTCCCCTGTTCCTTTGTGCGGGCCCCATCCCTGGCCCAGGTCTTCTCTGCGTCTTGAATATGGTGGGAGTGTTGTGTTTGGGGAGGTTTTAAACCTAAGACCCTAGATGAGTTTCAGAGAGGTCTAGAACCGTCTTCAGTTGTGTGCAGAATATTGTGTATACATGGGTATATGCATTTCCCGGGGAAGGAGCGCTTGCATTAAATCTGTGACTCCTGGATAAAGAGCGCTCGTGGAGGAAAGCCATCTGAGTTAGCCACTCGCAGTTATTGTGCAGGAACGCTGGGCAAAGGGGCGCTTAAGCGTTCAGAACAGTGGTAGATCACTGGGACAAATAGAAAACGATGAGTGTAACAAATGAGAGAGAACCCACTGTGCTGTGTTGTGAAGAAAAAAGTCATTGGCGTGAAATGAAAGATACAAATGCTTGTGTGGTTCCACTGGGCTCAGATAAACTGCTAGGTATAATGTAAAGTGCTTCCGAGACAAGTTCTGAGAACAACATATGGACGTTTGTGTAGGTGCGAACAGCTGGCCCCCCTACAGAGGGACTGCTTGGGAGTGGGAGGAAATGGCTGTGCCTGGAAAATGCGAGCTACAGCTGAGCCTCTCCAGTTGCAAGGGAGGCCATTCTTGCTGTCAGATTGGAGTGAGGTCCCCAGCTGCAGCGGGGCTGGGTTTAGGTTCTCACATAAACCTCTTCCATGTCGCTTGGTGTTGTGTGCTTCTGTGTGTGATTTCTGTGTCCCACTGCACTTCCCTGGAGTCCAAAATGAAGGGAGTATGTCTTTATTAACGTCTACATCACTATAGCCATCGTAATCAAAGGCTGTTGGGTCAGAGCGTTAGCCCCTAACCTCAAGTTTTTGGCTGCGTCCAGTAGGCGTTGAAATGATACAGTCTTGTGGTTCCTGTTTTGTAAACAGTTTATTTGTTGTTGCTTTTACCTCTTGGGCCCAAGAGTTGATTTCATTTGTTTTCAATTTTATTTTATCTCTCTTTTCAGCAGTCACTGTAAATTTTCTGCTTTGAAGACCTCACACACACACTTGCGTGCGCACACACACCAAACAAGGAGTCTTTTTCCTGGGAAAAGTTGGAGAAGGGACCCCCCCACCCAAAAAAAAAGTTCACATTTCATAATAGAATTTTAGAATTCTTAATTAGAATAGAAAAAATAAGGTTATCTTTCTTTCCTACCTGAGTTTGTAGACTGAAATTTATACCTGTTCCACAAGCTTAGGTGACAGTGAATTACACAGAAATTGGGTGGCTTTTTTGCTACTGTGGACAAATTAAAAAAACCATGAAGCAATAATTCTAGAAGCACCAGCCTTCCTCCTTTGACCAAGTCAGATCCACCAAGCCTTGCGTGTTTGAGTTCTGGGATGCTTTCCTTGTAGAGGGAGCCCCGCGTGTTTTGTTCTAGGAGAGGAGGGTCCCATGGGTGCCAGGGTCTCAATCCTTCAGGTGAGAGGGCCCACGGTGGGGTGGCTGGAAACAACCCTGGCTGCTAAGGATGCCAAGTTGCACTTTCTGGAATGAGACAAATTACGTGTGAGCTTGACCAGGGAGGGGAAGGATGCCCCCATCTGCATGATTGCACAGGTGTCAGCAGCTTCTCAGGGCCACCGGGTGATCAGTAGAGCAGAGACCTCACCCAGAGTAGCCCTGGTCCCACCCAGGAAGCCAGCTCCAGTGAGAACAGACTTGAGTGGGATTCCACTTGGTTTAGGCAAAGAAATGGGCACATTTCTTGCACGTCAAAAGTTACAAAGCCATCGGTACCTTTAAACGTCTTGGCCATTATTCCAATCCTTGGTATTATAGTTTCTTGTTTCTACTTGATCTCACACGTGTTTGAGGCGATTATCTCCCACTATGATTCTGATTTGGTTAATTTTTCTGGGAATTTCTAATTCCGCATGGGTCCTTGTATATGAGGTGTATCAATTAAGTTTGCAAACTTGTTGCAACAATGTTGCTAACTTTTTATATCAGAGGGATTATTCATTTTGAATTTGTACCAACTGGACAAACACTTAACCAAGTTTGCTATTTGGAGGTGCTGAAAAGGCTGCGTGAAGCAGTTAGACCACCTGAACTTTTCCCCAACAATTCATGGCTCTTGCATCACGACAACGCACCAGTTCACACGGCACTGTCTGTGAATGAGTTTTTTGCCAGTAAACAAATAACTGTATTGGAACACCCTCCCTACTCACCTGATCTGGCTTCTAATGACTTCTTTTTTTACCCAAAGATAAAGGAAATATTGAAAGGAAGACATTTTGATGACATTCAGGACATCAAGGGTAATAATATGATGACAGCTCTGATGGCCATTCCAAAAAAAGTTTCAAATTTGCTTTGAAGGGTGGACTAGGCACTGGCATCAGTGCATAGCTTCCCAAGGGGAGTGCTTTTAAGGTGACCGTAGTGATATTCAGCAGTGAGGTATGTAGCACTTCTTCTAGGATGAGTTCACGCACTTAATTGTCTGGCCTCGTAAATGCCCACGATTTAATTTTCAGTTGGACCTTTTATGGGGTATAAAATGCCAGTCTTCATCCCATTAAATGGTGTTTTCTTGAGTTCTATGTTGTTATAACCCTTTGTGTACATACAAACGTGTATACGCACCTCCTGTCTTTTCCCAAAGAAATGACTGAATCTACGCGTCAGTTCTAGTTTGATTAATTTTTAGTTCGCGTGACTGTTCAACACCAACACATTCAGATCCGCGTCTTTCTTTTAATGGCTGCATTCTTTCTTCCAGTGGATGGAAGACCTTACCTGTGTCCCCCAGTCCTCTGTGGATGGAAACCTCCCCATGTTTTCTCCTGCCCTACAACTTTTATGTGTTTGTGTTTTATGTTTCAATCTTTGATTTAGATTTTTTTAAAAAACCTTTATTGGGGAATGGTGTGTTTTTCCAGGACCCATCAGCTCCAAGCCAAGTTGTTGTTTTCAATCTAGTTGTGGAGGGCACAGCTCACTGGCCTATGTGGGAATCAAACCAGCAACCTTGGTGGTATGAGCCTGCGCTCGCACCACCTGAGCTAACTAGGCTCCCTGCATTTTAAATCTTTGGATTTTTAAGGAATGTGGTAAAGGCTCAATGAAAAAACATCCCATATGGCTAACTCGTTATCCTGTTAGTACTTATCGAATCTTCACAGATTTGAAGTGCCAGCTGTTTCACAAGCCAGTTCTCATACCTATTTGGAACCCTTTCTGTTCTGTTCAAATATTTTTCGTTACTGCATCTTTATTATGTGCTTTAATAGTTGCAAGACCAGCTCCCCTTTATGACTCTTCCAGAGTTGCCTGACTGTTCAGGAACGTATGATCAGTTACCTTTAAAATTCAGTGTTAGTTTGTCTTAGCTGCGTGTCTTATAAACAACCTAAGATAATGTTCTCTTCTTTTGGATTGGATGTTCATGCTTCCTTTAAATAAAGATACAACACATTTTCCCTTTTTTGTGTGATACATTCTAGTTTGTTGAGTGAGCGATACTATTGCCAATTGAAAACAAAAAGGCGTGGTCCCATTTTTATTATTTGGTAAGTTTGGCACCCTTTCCTTTGTAATGTAAGTAACATAAGCTTGATGGGAAATCCCATTATATTGGAGGAAGGGAGGGAGTGTTTACACAAATTTTCTTTTCCAGTACTTTTTATTGTGGTACATTTTATTTCTTATAGTCGCTGCTGAGTTCTCTCAGCATTCTGCATTTTGACTTTTATGGACTCTGCTGCCCTGCGTTTTATTCTCTGAACCCCTCAGACCCTGTGTGTGTGCGTGCGCGCGTGTGTGTACGAGCCGATCCCTTATAATAAATCTCTATATATCCTGTTGGTTCTGTTTCTCTGGAGAATCCTGACTCATGCAGACCCTAATGTGTTTAGGGCTTGGCATAAGTACAAATGGAGACGCACATCCCATATGTCTGTACCTTTAAGAGTTATTTATAAATCAAGTTAACAAAGGGTTCAATAGACTATGTTCTATTCCCCCTGTTGGAAGGTTGTTCAACCTTCAAGTGCTGTGACTCTTCAGTGTTTCATGCTGGCCATGGTGGTCTAGGACGGTGGGCACCCCAGCCCATGGTCCAGGTACTGGCCATCCCCCACCCCACCCCTGCAGCCACCCCCCTGTGGGTCCTCGGGCTGGGGTGTCTATGACAGCAGCCCGTTTTCAGGAGGGTGCCCTGGAAGAAAAGGCTCGTGCAGGCCCTGAGAGCTGGCCTGGGCCGTTTGGGAAGGACCCTCCAGGGTGGGGCTATTTGGAGCCTGGTGTAGAGGCCAAGCTCTAGGCTGGCTCATCCCCATGGCCTGCGAGGCTCCGAGCGGGGACAGTGCAGACTGACCATGCATGTTCAAAGATGTCATTAGCAAAGGGATCAGGCCAGCCCAACTGAAACATCTGCCCCATGTGAATAAACAAAAATAATACTTACCGAGCAGTCATTTTAAGGAAAGAAACAGAAGCCAAAGCCCACGAACTCCAACCTTTGATCCCTTATCTGGTACATTAGCCAGTCTGTTTTGTCGGGCCTTTTCCGATATCCCAGTATTCTTTTCCAATTTCCCAGTGGCCTTTTCCGGTTTCCCAGTGGCCTGGCTTCACGTCAGCCACGTCATTTGACCTTTCCCAGGTTGAGGGGCAGGAAGACATGTGAATAACTCTCTTTCCCGTGTGCCTATCTCAGTGAAAGTGCTAATCAAGATGCTTGGCTGCAAGACGCCTGGGAAATAGAGATGGTTGTCAGCCTCACGTGCTCAAAGCAGGAAATCCTTGAAGGCGTGAGAGGCCAGCCATGAGGGACAGTGGTGAAAGGGCTTGTACTGTTCATTGGCACTTTAGTGTCAGCCAGGGGCCCTTTCTCTCATGCTCTCAGAGAAAATGCACCGTCCCCCAAACTCCTCAGGTCCCTCTGATAATTGCCTCTGAATATTGACACGATTTTAATATTCAATTTTCATACCCAGACTAATGGAGCAAAACAATGACTTGAATAATCCCCATGAGTATGGAATAGCAAAATAGACACGTTGTTTTGCCATCATTATTTTATTTGCCTTCATGATTTAGTTTTGAATAATATCATTAAGTTAGCTTCCATTCCTTGAGCAAATGTGAGTCACGTAGACGGTTGGGAAAGGGCCAGTAATTCGGTGGAAAAGGCTGATTTGGGATTCATTTTTTTTCCTCTGTGAAGACTAGTAATCTAAAAGGTGCTGACTCACTCATGGATAGTTGGGTATTAATCAGACGTGGTCTCATTATAAAGTCGGGGGTATTTTTTAAGGCCATACAATAGTGAGAAGTGTTTGTTTTTCTTTTACAAGACAAACAATACGAAAAACCTCTAAGACTGAAGAAAAATTAGCTTTGTTGCTCACTTTTTACTGAAGATAGTGATGCTGTTGCCCTCGTTAGAGTTGATGCATTATAAAACAAAACTATATAAAACTAAAGCCTTAAGATAAGTTTATTAGCATGACAGAGTTAAAAGCTGCAATTATTGTACTAGGGAAATAAGAGATGCTGAGCATTCAAAACGTGACTGTTCTGTGCAATGTGGCTAAAGAGCCCCCAAATTAAGTCCCTGGTTATTTTGGGTCCAGCAAGTTGGAAATGGAGCAATTTCTCTTTGGAAAGTGAAGCCACGATGTGGCTCCTTCTAGTGGTCAAAAAAGGTATGTTGGGGGCATGATACTGGTAATTTGTAATTATCCATCCCAGTCCCCAGTGTCCATTCAATTTTCAGAACTTTTTTTTCCTTTGGGAGGGCGGAGCCCAAAAACTCCCACCTTCCACTTGTTCTCTGACGTACTTTTAAAATATAATTTTTAAGAAATGTTGAACCTCATGCCCCAAGTCCATTTACTTTGTTTTATGTATTTAATTTGTCAATTCTTTCCAAGTTCTATTATTAACTATAAGCTAGATCACTCGTTTAAAAGATAAAAAAAGATATAACTAATAATGATAAGGAGACTTTTTGTAAGAGGTAGTATTATATAAAAACTGAAAAGCATGATGTAAATTCATTGGGCCATTTTGGGGGGTAATTGAAGATGAAAGCTGATAGTGTACACACCATTAGGTTACAAACAATTTATCTGTGCTGTGGATTCAAATATGGGCTTCCTTCCAGGGGCTCGGACCACTGCACGTTTATCATACCACAAAATAATGTTTAAAACCAAAAACCTTTGGGGACTGGCCGAGTGGTGTGTTGGTTAAGAGTTGGCTTGGGACGCCAGCTCTGAGCAGCAGGGCCCCAGTTCGGATCCCACATGAGGGCCAGTGATGCTGTGCCCTCTACAGCTAAGATGGTGAACAACAGCTCGACCTGGAGCTGGGCTGCCGTGAGTCGCCGGCGACGGCGTAGGCTGCAGTGAAGCTGCAGTGGGCTGCCATGAACTACCATGAGTGGCTGGCAGCCGGTGTGAGCAGCCAAGAGCCATTGTGATTAGCCGTCCAATGACCGGCGAGCAACTGCCTCACCCGGGAAGAGCCCAACGATCATATCAACATGGACCAGTGAAGCAACGTCCTCCACAGTTAGACTGAAGAACAAAGGGACAGCAACTTGTCTGTTTCCCTTCCCCCGATTCCCCAACGCTGTTCCCCTCCCCCAATTCCCCAATAAAACCTTTAAAAAAAACAAACTCTGAAAAACTGCTTGGTCAGATGTGCCAGGAACCATCTCTCATCAGCCTATTGGTAAAGCAATTCTTTCTGACTCTTCAGAAGAGTCCCGAGCACATGTGTCAGCAGATTAACATTTACCTCCCCTTCTGTTGTTCCTGTGAGGCTCATCAGTGACCATTATTGGAGCAAAGGAAGTTCTGCTAAAAACATAAGAATGCTGAAAAGATGGTTAGACGATATGGAAGCACAGGAGGCAGATTTTAGCCGAGAGACCAGAACAGCTTAGGAGCTTATAAGTGGTTAGAACATCTCTGTGTCCCCTTCTGCCCCTCGAGGCAACTGTCCTAGAACTTATAAACCACCTTTTTGTTCTCTGTCTTAACCTATTTATCATGATAGTGGTCATAGCAGTTCCCAGGGGAAAAGATGTTCTGTCATTGGTTTATGCATGGGACATGGGAAAGAATGTTCAGTGACGTGCAAAAGCGAGGGGCTAAAGCTAACCAAAACCCCACGTACCCTGAACTTACCATGTGGTCCAGCAAGCTCACTCCTAGGAACATACCCTAAGAATTGATAGCAAGGACTCACACAGAGAGTTTTCCATGCATGTTCACGGCAGCGTCATTCACAGTAGCCAAAAGGTGGGGACAGCCCAAGAGTCCATGGACAGATGGTGGATAAGCAACATGTGACATATGCATACAATGGAGTACGAGTCAGCCTTAAAAAGGAAGGAAATTCTGCCATATGCTAACACACGGATGAGTCTTGAGGACATTAGGCTGAGTGAGATAAGCCAGTCACAAAAGAACGGGTACTGTTAGGACTCCATTAATATGAGGGACGTAGAGTAGTCAGATTCATAGAGAAACATAGAATGGTGACTTCCAGGGGCTGGGGAGAAGGGAGAATGGGGAGCTGGTGTTTAATGGGGACAGAGTTTCAGTTTTGGAAGATGAACAAGTTCTGGAGACGGACGGTGGTGACAGCTGCACAGCAATGTGAATGTACTTAATGCCACTGAGTGTCCATCTAAGTGAAAGCTGCCTTGCTAGGGGCTGAAAATACAGAGAATAAGATCAGACATTGTCCTTGCTACACATGGTTTAGCCTAGTAGGCGAGAAAGACTTCTGAACAAATAATTGTAGTGCAGTGTCCCAAGAACACCTATGGAAGGGTGATCCAGCCACAGCATTAGCGCAGAGGTCGGTGTGAACAACCCTACCTAGGACCACAGGAGCCAGGAGAGGCTTCCAACAGGAAGGCTTTAAGGGATGCATAGGAGTTAGCCTAGGGACAGGGAGAAAGCAGAGGAGATGGGACATACCTTGGTTCTCCAGGTTTGTCATGCTTCAGAATTACCTCAGTGGGTGCGGGGTGGGGCCTGAGAATTTTTTGTCTCTATTAAGTCTCCAGGGGATGCCGAGGCTGGTGCTGGCGCCCTAAGGACCACACTTTGAGAACTGCTGATTTACATGAAGGCCTGACGCATGAAGTCACAGCGCGTGTTTGGGGAACTGTCAGTAACTCAGTGTTGCTGGAATTTGAGGTGTTTGAGTGATACGTTTAGAGAGTTAAGGAGAGGCCTTAGGTGCCCCGGAGGTGTGAACAAGGGAAATAAGCAGACATTTGTGTATTCTAGCAGCAGCAGGCGCTATAATATGACATGATATGATATGCGTTATAATGTTCAACCCTAATGATATGTATGCTATGATATGTGATGTGATGTGATGTGATATAATGTCCAATGGGTGTTATGCCCATTTTACAGATGAGGTCATTGTGGGGCTGTCCCACAGCTAACTTACTGGACAGAGAGATGTAGGAGGCAGAGGACCCCAGACTTGGTGGCTGATAGGACTTGCAGAGTGACATCTAAATGATTGACTTTGGAGACAGATACCAGGCGATGCCAGTGACCAGGACAGGAAGTGGGAGGGGAGGGGCAAGTTTGCAAATATCCTGTCTAGCCTTCGGGAGCAGGTAAACTCTTTCCCACAGTTACCGCTTGCTTCCTGGTTAATTTCGTCTCATTTTCTCATTTCCCGCATTCTCATTTCTCTTCTGTTGTGATCTTCGTTAGATTAGCAGGTTATTAACCGACATTGTCATCATCTTCATGGACTTACTGTTTACAGGGGCATTATAAGGAGACGACCAGACACAGAAAGGACAGGACTTCACTCCTTCCTGGAGTCCGAGCTCCTTGACAGAGTGTTTTCTTTTTATTATGAAAAACTTTGGTGAGAGAAAATGGAATCATAGACACCCGTATGCCCATCACACGGATGTAACAATTATTAACATTGCGCAATTTTACAGTCATTATTCCCCGAGGTATTTGAAAATGTGTTTCAGACATTATGATAACTTCACCTCTAAATACTTGAATATGCGTCTCTGAAAATAAGGACATTCCCCTATTAACCACAGCACCATCATGATGCGTAGAAGATAAATAGAATTCATTCACATTCATCTAGCACTCAGTCTATGTATCCTCTTAACCTATCTTGGTTTTTCAAATGCATTTCAAAGCGAGAGGCAGACATCAGCGTCCTTCCCCCAAACACTTGAACCTGGGCATCATGTACAAGAGTTCAGCCTTTGTTGATGTTTTTTTTCCTTGGGAGTCATACTTACATACAGTGACATGCACACGTTTTTAGTGTAATATTGGACGAGTTAAGACAAATGCCTATATCTGTGTAACCCAAACCCCTATCAACACANGACATCCTGGCCCTCCACCCCTAAACACTTCTTCAGCATGCATCTCCAATAAATAGCAACTTCCTCCTACAAAACCACAAAACCACCACTTATCACGTCTAATATGAGTAACAATAACTCCCTATTATCCCCTAATATTCAAATTTTTCCAATTGTTCACGGAATGTGTTTCTTGCCACTTTTTTTTCTACCCAGGAACCAAGGAAGTGCCTTCCCTTATATTTGGTTATGTTCCTTTGAATCTAGTCACCACCTCTGTCCCCGCCTCCCCCTCCCCCCCACGACATTGACTTTTTTGAGGGACAGTTTCAGACCCATCTTTAACTCAACTGTGGGCTCTTGGCGGGCAAGGCAATATTTGTGTGTCTTCAGCATGCCCCTGAGTACTGAACACAGTCACATATTTGGAGCTGATAGAATACGCTCAGACTCATTGAGCGTGCTGTGGTAGCTAGGAGCTTGCTGAGCACATGGGGACAGGATGCCCCTCCCATATGTAATTCATTAGCTTATTAACTTATCCTCCACTGTTAGATGGTGATCCTAAACAAAACATTCGGTTTTGCGCTAACAGTCATGAGACCTGGGTCTCATGTCTCTCTTGCCCATGGTGGTGGAGGAACGCTTCGGTTTGCTCTCCATGCTGAGGACACCCAAAGACTTCTGCCCTCAGATAATTTTAACAGATAACGGGCAAGTTACAAAGGGTCAGTGGAGGATAGCACACAGCACGGACAGCGGGCTAGTAAATTCTCTCAGCTTGACCTCCCTTTCTTGGCCTGTTGCTCTGGTGCTGTCACAAACCCAGCCCTGGGGAAGGCCCTCCGGCCGCTCTGGGCCTGCCTTCATCAAGGGTCACTGTTCCTTTTAATGACCAGTGTTCCGAGTGGGAACTCAATCCCATTGGTGGACGAGGGTTTCTATCTCCCTCCTCACGTTTGGAGGTTTTTGCATATAAATGAACTTGGGCCTATGTGGACAGAGAAGCTACCCAGGACAGGAGTTAGGAACCTTCATACCAGGTTCCCACGTCCTTTCTGTCACCCCATTGCCTTTGGTCATGTGATTTCCCTTTTGGGAAGTTAAGCTTTTGGGTTCTTTTCTTATGTTAATGAGAGCATTCCGTGAGACTTGGGGATGGCTTCAGGGGGGAACCCGTGGACGCCCGAGGATCTGGTCCACACTGGGGGAACAGCCAGTGTTATTAATTTGGAGCCATATAACACATGGAATTAGCACTGCACATTTTGAAGAAAATCTTGACCTTTAGCGTCAGATTCTGCCCAGTGTTTTGAGCATCAGGAAAACGAGGCGAGCTTTGGCTGGGTGTGCTGAGCTGAAAGCCCTTGCATTTCCTTACAGCCAGCAGTAAATCTTTCCCAAAAGTCCCAGAATGAGCTGGTTTCCAGCCACTGGGGCCACCTTAAAATAGATTGTTATGTGTAATATAGAAGTAAAAGACATCATTTCTGGGAACTTTGGAAGCACAAGGAGTGCTCTGTTGACGGAAACAGTTAAAGAAGAATGGAGAGAAAGCAGAGCTGGGATGTTGGTGCAGAGTAATCCTAAACCTCCCCTGGGGTATTTGTCATTGCAAGAGAGAACCAATGAGATTATGGCTGGCTCAGAAAGAGCCGGAGGATGATGATGATGGTGGTGATGGTGATGATGGTGATGGTGTTGGTGATGATGGTGATGGTGATGGTGATGGTGGTGATGGTGGTGATGATGGTGATGGTGATGGTGATGGTGATGGTGATGATGATGGTGATGATGATAATGATGGTGATGTGGTGATGATGATGGTGATAATGGTGATGATGGTGATGGTGATGGTGATGATGATGGTGATGGTGATGGTGATGGTGATGGTGATGATGATGGAGATGATGACAATGATGATAATGATGGTGATGGTGGTGATGATGGTGATGATAATGGTGATGATCATGCACATTTACATATTTTGTAGTAATACCCATGTTTCTGTGATTGTGGTAGCAGAAGTCTCTTTACCAAAAAAATAGCTGATTTTCTGGCTTGGGATGTCAACACTCTCACAACTTCTTCTGTCTTCTCCCTTCACCTCCCCCCGAACTCATCACATCTCAGCTCAGCATCCATCCCCTAGACTAGGGAGACTCCCCTGAGGGCAGCTCCTGAGGCACCCACATCCACGATAAGTGGCAGTTGAACGTGTGTGTGTCCCTGCTGTCAGTAAGCTCTGGGCGTGCAGACACCCTGTGCCCCTCTTATCTCTATCCTATCCCCCAGTCCTCACTCCTCCTGGCAAAGTTAACAGGTGTGCTTACATCAGGAACATTTCAGTGAATGTGCAAATGCATAAAGAGTTAGAAATGCACCAAGGCCTCCATACATAAGCTAGCCATGAATTAGGACAGATCATTTACAAACAAAACAAGCGTAAACCATGCAAAATATGGAAAATGCCTTTTAAAAGGTCAACCTCAATTGGATTCAAAGAGATGCCAATTAAAGCAACATTCTCTCCCCCCTCACCCCCACCCCCCGCCGCCATCAAATCAGCAGAGAATAAAATAAAATAATATGCAGTGAAGAAGAGTCTAGTACAAGTGTGTTTTTGGTATAAACCTTGGAAACAATTTAGCAGTATGTATCAGAGCAGAACTGAGGATAATAGTCATTACAGAAACAATCCAAATCCAGGTGGTGCAGTTTGCAGAGGTCTTACTCTGTGTGTTCTGTTTGTAGCTTTTTGTTTATAGATCTCATTTAATCCTCACACTATAACAATCCTATGGGCAGGCCTGTTGCCAGCAACCCCATTTTATAGCTGAGGAAACGGAGGCAGAGAGCAGTAATTGATCGTGGATCACACAGGTATTAAGGAGGTGGGATTTGAACCCCTGGCAGTGCTGCAAAGCCTGCTTCACTATCCGACCTACAAGAATGTCTGTGCCCTTGGGCTTCAAATCCCACGTCTGGGAGTCTAGCTCAAGGAAGTATTTCTAAATAAAGATGGTTGTGCACACAGACACTCACAGAAGCATTATTTATCCAAGGTGTCCATCCCATGGGTTTTTCTGTTGTCATTATAAAGGTGTTTATGACGGATAGGAAATACCATGAAAAGTGATTCTGATGAAATTTTATGTGGTCACCAACTCAGACATATGCGTCCTATGACCCCAAACTGCACACGAGCCACCTTGGTCGTAAAACTTAATCTAAAAGATAGAACATTAAGGGACAAGCGCTAGATCCAAATTTAAACACATAGCACCTTACAGAGGGGAAAGCGTCCCACACAGCTATGCCTGCAAAAGACTGGAAGGAAATCTACCAGAATGATAGCAGCTACTGGGCTCGGGTGCTAAAGCAACAGACAATTCTTGTTCCTTCTTTGTGCTTTCCTATAAGTCTCTATTTTTTTCTTTCACAAGCATCATTACTTTTAGAATTAAAAAAATATATATATTTGAAATAAAGGAAAACAAGGATTGTGTGCAGGGGCAGGTGGGCGTGGTGGTGAAAGGAGGAATTAAAGTTAAATCTTGTAGGAACGCAGATTTACTCGTATGGATGTTTCAAACTGTGTTGAAATTCACAGAGGTTGAGGAGAGGGAGGTCTCCCTGAAAACATCATGGCTCTGGCAGAGTTTGCAGGTCGTGTCACCTGCAAAGGCCTTCGTGCCTTGAGCGTGTCTCATTCTGGTGACGGCTCACTGCGGTGTCCCTCAGGGCTGGCCCTGGGGAGAAATACCCCAGCAATGAGGAAAGCCGGGTAAAGCTTCTCTTAGCCCAACCACACTCCCCCCCTCCATCATTTTCCTCATTCTCCTTCTAGANGGGGGTGGGTGCTCAGATCTCCCTTTCAGAAAAAAGTTGTGGTCCAGCTGCCAGGAGTGCTGTGATCTGCTGGCCTCCAGCTGTCCCTTGTGCCTTCAGGCTCCATCACAGAGGTGGCCCCCAGCCAAGCCCAGCAGGGCAGGGACACTGGGCCTGGCCATTTCAGCTCCACGTGGGACCCCTCTACCAGACTGCCTTTGCTCTGGAGGTTGGGTTCGCTGACACCTCAGATCTGCACGGGGCTCTGAGCTCTCACCCAGGCTGCTTCCTGTCCCCTTTGTCTTTCATAGGCGTCACCCCGCCCCTCAAGCCCTTGTCTTCCTAACCCCATCTCAGCGTCTACTTCTTAGATGACCCCACTGACACAATGCTCATTTTTTTTCCTCTTGGGGACGCATGATTAAAAATATTTGGAGGTCCTGTTGCAGACGGTTCCGTGGAACAGTTTGTGAGGGAAGGGAGGGTGCAGGGAGTAATTCCCGGCTCATTTGTGATCTCACTTATTCTGCATGACACACCCAGATAGGGAGGGTGGGGGCGCATCCCCTCCTGGCATCCACATGGAGAAACTGAGAGCTCCGAGATGTTACAGGTGGGGACGCAGAAGCCCGTTTGGGGTCTACGCTTGGGGAGTCCAGGGAACACAAGAGTAGGCTGGCCTGTTTCCAAAATGGAAATTATTATTTTTTTCTTGTAGACCAGGCTTCCAAAAGGATGTCAGTCAGCAGAGGAAAAGACCTCTCTTTGTCTGTTTATCTCCCATCGGAAACAGCTCGCACCCCCTTTGCTTGAGCTGCTGCGGGACGCGGTCTGTCCTGTGTGCAGAGTTGTCCAGGGTGCCAGCTGCCCTGGAGAAAAGCTTTTGAAATAAGTGTCCTCCCCAACTCAGCCCCTGAATTGCTTTCCTTAAAAAAGAAGCCTCTGCTCTTCATCATCTAAGAAATTCAGATGAGGCTAGTTACAGGGTCAGCAAGGCCAGGCCTCCATCCCCTTCTTGCCGGCTTTTTCCAATCCTGGTGAGACAGACCTCTCATGTTATTTCTGACCCTCTGTGCTTTTCGAGCCCTTGACCCTCACCCCTTTCATCCATGACAGCGACGAGCCTCCTTTGAATAGCCAGGAGGTCAGTTCAGCATCATTCCATGAACCGGGGATGTCTGAGTGTCCCCAGAAAAACACTGATTCCCTGACACCACTGTGTATCCTCAACCCGCTCCCCTATCCCAGCGGCCTCCCTAACAGCAATTCTCCCTTCTCCCTCACTAACCCCACGTCCTGAGTTAGTTTGGGTGGCCCGTGTCAGCTCCAGGGTGAATCATGATTGGGATAAGTCTATAAAGCCGTCCTATTCCCTTTGAGTGATTGGTCATTGGAGTGGGTGTGTGACCCAAGTTTAGCCAATGAGGCATAAGGAAAAGTCTGAGGGGAGCTTATGGGAAAGGTTTTCCTTTAGGACACAAAGGAGAGAACAGCTTTATTCCCATAACTTCAGCTACCACTGAAGTCCTGACAAACCCTCAAACTGGGTTGAACCATATGAAATTGCTGATATTTGACTGTCTTGACCTACAAAGAAATGACAGTTTTGTGTAGTTCACCCTAATACATCTCTGGCCCAGAGGAAATAGAATAAAGAGAGTAAAACAATTAAAGAGAATGTAACAGCTATGAAGAGCAAAGACCAACAAGTTCTTCAAAGTTGGAAGATATTCTCTTGGAGGTGAAGGGAGTACTGAATTTCAGCTCAGGAGAGCACATTGTGTTCCTAGAAAACTTTAGATCGTTTGATTGATGCTACAACTACTGGGTTCAGTTAATGAGCTTTAAGTTCAGTTAATGAGCTTTGAGGAGAAAAAATAAATTTCAGGTGTTCGGGCAGAAAAGGTAAGTAATATTTAGGAGGGAATATAAGACTTTGCATTATTATTCAGTGGCAGAAAATAGTGGAGGCATGTCTATAAAATCCCGAGGAAAAGAACGTGTGACCCAAGGACTTTATACCCAGCTAAGTTGTCACGTAGACATCATATGTGACTTAAACGTTCTGAAAGGATCATTCTGGCTGGCATGTGGAGAATGAACTGTGGGGAGTGGAAGTCATGCTGACTTCCCTACCTCTCGATATGATCATTTCACTCTCTTTGCCCCTGTTTCCTTGAGGGAAAAACCAAACCTTTGAGCAGGATGCTGAGACTTCCTTATTACCTGGCACTGCTGGACTCTTTGGTCTTTTGTGCCTTGCTCCCCATCCTCACACCTCAAGCCCCAGCCTCCACCAGTGCACCCAGCTCCCTGTCATCCATCCATGTGTTTTGCACATGTTGTGACTTCTGCTTGGAAAGTCCTCCCCCCTAATCACCCACTTTAGGTCCCCATCTGGCCAACCTCTTCCTCAACACACACAACTAGAACATCAGCCCCATAAGGGCTGCGGCCGTATTAATCTTGTTCACTGTCGTGTCCCCAGCACCTGTAATAAATAATGCCTGGTACAGAGTCAATATTAATAAATTAATTGTAGGAAGGAAGAGATGAAGGAGGGAAGACAGGAGAGACAAATTATGTTCATTAAATACTAACCTTCCATCTAGCCGACTTCTAGCAAAAAATCCCATTTTGTTCTTTATCTATTCATCTCTAATAGAAAGGTGAGAATTCTAATAAAAAGACCTGAGAATTCCACTGAAGGGTGTAGGTATAACTGCATTTAAGGAAATCCAATCATTAGATCTTGTGGGTTTCAAACAACTGTAGGAGAGGTGGTGTTTATTCTTTTAGGCATAATCCGTGTCTTTTCCACAAGCTATTGTGTATGTGTGTTTGCACATATGGTTATTTTTTTTTCTCTTTTAATACCATTCGTATGGTTATTCTTTTTTTTTTT
>NW_017731478.1:1145036-1185187 GCF_001890085.2 Hipposideros armiger | reverse complement strand
CCCTCCTACGGATTCAGGGGTTTTTAAGTGAAAGAATACTTGCCCACCTTATTGGTGGTATGGGAGGAGATAACATGTGAAAGTAAAGGGCGTTATGGAAATGCATGTGTGAGTGTCATCCCCTAATGTCCAGGGCCCCATGGTCACCTCGCTGCTTTTGAGGTGCCCTCGGTTGTGTAAATATTGACTCAAGGTTAGGAAGGGCCCTTCAAGCTCAGATATCCCTCCCAGGTCTCTGGTTAGGAGCCTTTTCACGAATTGGATCTGCAGTCCTGCTTTTTAGCCAAAAATCCTTAATGGGAGATCTGAACTATAAGAGAGGAGAGGAAATGCTCAGGTCCCCACCCTCCAGAAAATGAGAACGCCCTGTTAACTGCTGATTAATGCCTTCCCAGCTCTCAGAGGCAGGGTGGGAACAAGTCTTAGCTGAAAGGAGGGAGTAGAGGGGGAGCTTAATGGGAAGAGAGCAGGAGTGAAAAGGCCTTCCATCAGAAAAATAAAGGCAGGTTACAGAGGAAGGAGAGAAGAGAAAAACCCCCACCTCCTATGCCGCGTGAAGAAATACGATAGAAAATGTTCCCCATGATATGTCAATTGAGAAGAAACCAGGTCTGTTCCACATTCTTTCCCCTCCTTCTCCCTTTGTACATATTTCCTGTGCAGACAGCTTCAGGAGACATTTCCTGTGAAGGTTATTTCTTCAGTGCCATTCTCTCCCTCCCTCTCTCCCTCCAAGAATAGGACAAACAGCCGCCATTGTCATTATAGACAGCGACCACAAGGGGGCAGCCAAGTACAACACATTTGAAAGGAAGATTTTTTGCTGTACAAACACACAGGAGAACGGTGCTATCCACTTCCTTTGAAGAGCTCCTTTCCGTTTGTTTGTTTGTTTGTTTGTTTGTTTTTCTAGAATCAAGAAGTTTTCTGTGATACATTGGCCTCTTTTTAAATCCACTTTCCATTAGCTGGGAGTAAAGAGAGGAAAAAATATAATGAATTGTGGAAAGAAGTGGAACCTAGGTGAATCAATGTCAACAATAGGGTTTTAGAAGCACATGGAAATCTCCCCTTTACAAACCACTGTGATTGTTTTTAGAGTTAGAATTGGTCTCAGAGTGGCCAGAGAGAAGGAATGGAAAACGGACATCCCCACTTTTACTTTACAGTGCAAACCAGTGGTATGTTTGCCTTCCTCCATTCAACAAATAAATATGTTGATCACCTGTCAGCTGTGAGCATAGCAGATGCCACGGGGTGACTTAGACACCGTCTGTGCCCTGGAGAGATTTACAGCTGATTAGGGAGGAGTTAACAGGTTTGCAAATGGCTGTAACAGAGAGCTAAGTGCATCGTCACCTGGAAAGCACAAAGAGCGTTGAGAGAGAGATGACATTCTATAGGGGGATTAGGGGATGCTTCCTGGAGTTGGTTCAGAAGTGACACATATCACTTTGACGTGTATTTCATTGGCCCAAGCAAGTCACGTGGCCAAGCCTGTCATCAGTGGGGCAAGAAAGTATACTCCTTCTCAGGAGGGATAACTGACATGTTGGAACAAGCATATAGTTTGCCACCATTGGCGCATGGAGGGCATGAATTGTGTAGTTCAAGTTTAACCTGCTGTTGTTAGGACCAGCTGATGTCCTTAGCAGGAGCCTCTGGGTGTCCTGAATAAGCCAGCTGACAAGTTCACTTGGAGAAAAAGAAATTCTTTACCAGGAAAGGCCTGGGCAGGCCTAGAGAATGAGAAGGAAGGAATGGAGAGAAAAGACGTGTGGACATAGATTCAGGCGAACTAATGAACCCACTAGAGTTTTAGGAACTTGACAAAATGATTCTGAAGCTTATTAGGAAGAATAAATGGACGAGGATAACTGGGAACTTTTGAGAAGCCTAGTAACGGAGGGGACTTACCCTACCAAACAGTAAACATATTGTAAAGCCATAATCGTTAAAGAGAATGGCATTCAATTGAGAATAAATAAGCAGATCAAGGGACAAAGCAGGGAGCTCCAAAACAGATCACTGGGTATGTTTAATTGCATTAAAGGCATCACACCCCCACCCCCACCCCAAACAATGGGAGGGGATAGCTTGGTTAGTAAATAGTTTTGGGGGAAAATTGACTTGGGAAAAAAATCAGTTACGAGTCTCACTCATCCCACATACCGAATAAATTTTAGTTGCATCACAGAAATACATATAGCAATAAAATCATGGCTAACTTAGAAGAAAATGTGGATATGACAGCGTTTAGGTGGTCTCTGGATAAGGAAGTTATTTCTTTCCAAGTGTAAAAACAATAGGAAAAAAAAACCTAAGAGAAAAATTAATAGATTGGTCAATTAAACTTTCTAATTTCCACACATGTATACTTTTTCCCATAGAAAAATGAAAAGCCAAGGATCAGCTGTGAAAATAAATACTTGTCCAAATATATTAGAGTCATATTCTTAAATGTCGTGCAAAGTACTCATATAACTAATAAGATTAAGACTCGGATCTCAAAAGAAAAAGGAGCAGAGACTATGAGCAGACAATTCAAGGAAGAGGAAATGTAATTGGGCGATAAATAACTGCAAATGAAAAGTTAAACAAATTGTTGACCTCGGCAATAACACAGGAAAAGGAAATGAACAGCATGAGACAACATTTTAACTTACTAAATGGGTGTATAAGTGTATATAAGTATATATGTCTAGGTATATATACACATATATACATGTAAACGTATATGTCAGTTTCTAAGTCAGATAACACTTTTTTGTTATGAAAAATGGAAAGTCGAGCTCCATAGATCTACCAGATGGATTTAGCAATTGTTAGCATTTTGCCATAATTGTTTTATCACCTATCTATCAATTTGTTGACCTATAGAGCTGTGTACGTATAATATTTGCCCAACCATTTGAAAGCAAGATGCCGACATCCTGGCCCTCCACCCCTAAACACTTCTTCAGCATGCATCTCCAATAAATAGCAACTTCCTCCTACAAAACCACAAAACCACCACTTATCANTAGAGGGCAGTGTCACTGGCCCTCATATGTGGGATCCGAACCGGGGCCCTCTGGCGTCCCAAGCCAGTTCTTAACCATCGCGCCACTTGGCCGGCCCTGAATATCGGTTTTTAAATTCAAATACCTTTGCATTGTATTAACACTCTGATGCTTTTGAGTGGGGTCAGTGGTGAGATGTTGTCCCTGTTCAAGAAAAAACTATTCTGACCACTCGTTAAGATGGTAAGGAAGATTTTATGCAGGATGATTTCGATAGGTGTCAAGAATATCAAAATGTCAAAACTCAACCTTGAATACAGCACAGATAGCTGGGAATTTATAGGCAACGGTGGGAGGGTTGGTGGACAGAAAATTATGGGAGCATACGGGTGGGGATTCTTGCTAAACTGACTTCACAAGATTCTTGCTGAAGGCAGGATGAGGTGGTCATATATCAAGGGTGGGGAATTCTCTGTAAATGGACTCAGCAGGATTCTTGGACGGTTGACATGGCCCTCGGCCAGGGCCTGGCGGAGAGGAAGGCTCAGAGGGGCCTGACTCAGCTTTGGAAGAGGGGAGACTCTTTGTCACCCTTCAGGCATTCACCGGATCCTATAAATGCAAATTTCGGTATGTAAAGTGGGAAGTATTTTTAGAGGGGGAAGTATTCTGGTTATTTAAATGGAGCCCGAGAGTGGTGAGATGGGTAAATAAACGCATTTTAAGCGAGATGAAACCTGAATTCGTTTTTATGCAAGTATAAAGCTTTCCTGAAATTATTAGTCACTGGGAAAAGTTTGATTTACAAAAAGGAACGTAGTGCCAGCCAAAGGAACAATTTAGGTCATCTTTTGTTATTACTTTTGGTGAAAGAAATGGTACTAATAAGTTAAAATAGGTTTATAAAATAAAGTGAAAATACGAAGTACTTTTGGTGCATTGAAATAAAGTGATATTATTTGGTCACTACCAGGTCCCCAGTTGATAGGCTGACTTGCATGTGACAGGCTGATTTACATAACACACTGATTTACATAAACAAGCCCCTCCCCCCACACATACTATATTAACTTTAAAGTGCAAATGTTTCCCTGAAAATTCATATTTTTCTGTTTTGCCCATTCTCCTCTAAGCTCCCCTTTTTTATTACGGGGGGGGGGAGCAGTTAAATGCACGGGCTCTGGATTCGAATCCAGAACCACCTCACACTAGCTGTGTGGCTTTAGTTGCCTCGCTATAAAACGGGGATAATAACAGTACCACCTCACAGGATTTGCTGAGCGAATGCCTGGCAGAGCTGACCTATTTCCTGGCACACACTCAGGCATGACCCGTGTTTCTGGGCGACACTGCCTTTGACCCAAGTTTGCTCGTGAGAGATGGAAGTCCTGCTAGTTAACTCTGCTTGGTGAGTTAAAGGGAAGTCATTTTTCCAACTTGCCCATGACGCTTCATCGTGTCCCTAAACTCCTTGTATTATGTGGTTACGAATGAGTTGGCAGCCGTCACTTGATCCAAGAACATTCGAAAGACCCTGTGAACACTTCTTTTCTAGGGGATTGTCCAACTTTTAAGATCCATTTCTCCCTTCTCTATCAACCCACGGATGTTAAAACTGGGAGGAGTGTGTATAAAGCTAGGAAACCAGTCCCACGTTCAACACAGCTGGGAAGGCAGCCGGACAGCTTGGCTCTGCGGCCCGTGGCAGAGAAATTCGGCTACGGTTCATCTCTCGGCTCTGCCAGCTCAGCAGCCCCGTGATCTGGCTCCGGCCGAGTTTGCAGGAGGAGAGAGTGACCTTATCCTCCATTTGGAAACCATTTGCAACCACGGAAGAATTTATTGGGGGCACTGGGATTCTAAAAGAATGAAAGAGGAAGATGAATAAAGCCAACCCGATTTTCTTTGCTCCTGGGAGGCAGGAAAAGGGGAGAAGAGCCAAAAGTTTAGTCTCATCTGATCAGGGGGGGTTCTTTTTACAGAGAATAGGATTTGACAGTTTCCGTGGGTAGACCACAGGCGTGATCCTTCCCAAAGAAATAGATACTTATTTTTAGGAGTGTTTTTCCCCAGCTAGCTGTGTCCGATATAATCGACATCATTATCGTAGATAACTATTAAGGAACAATGAACCTTTTTTATTGATACATTTCTTTATAAACACCTCTAGTCTTAATCACTTCAAATACCGAAGTTGCTGATGGAAATCTTGAGGGAGCAACATAATTGGATGGGGCCGATGTGGGATTTGGAGCGTAGAAGCGGACTTAGCCAGGATTCCCGGCTGTCTGTCCGGTGATCAGTGAGATGCACAGGACATGTCTTTGTTGAATGTGAGGGACCCGGCTGCCTGAAAACATGTTGATGCCCTTATACTAACTGCCGGGTATCATAGGAGACCCTTTGCATGATGGAATGAAGGAGGCGCTTGGAAAATCCACCCCTGTCACCTCTGTCTGAGTTTGTGACCCGTCTCCCCAGTGATCCGGGTGGTAGCCTGATGCCTCATTCAGAGGTCAACCCAGGCTTCGCCACTCCTGTCACTGGCCACAGTCATCTTGAAATGCCACAGGCTGAGGGCCAAGCCCAAACCTTTATCTTCCACTGTGTTTTTTGCATCATGAAACCAAAGACTGTAACAAGACAAAAAAGATAAGAGGCTACATGTCTTGTGTTACTTTAGACCAGGGTTCCTCGGCCTCAGCACGATTCCCAGTTTGGGATGCATTCTTCCTCGCTGTGGGGCTGTCCTGGGCATTGTGCCCTGGCCTAGAAGTTTCCATGCATAGAAGTTGCCACGGATGACAGCCCAGCCTCTGACCAAGGGGTGCAGGCTTCCTGGAGCACAAGAGAAGAGAAAAGAACAGCTGTCCTGTGGTCCTTCATTCACGTTTTGATTGTAGGAACCTCACCTCTGCCACCAAGCGGGCAGAGTTCTCTGCCCTTCGAGGGCCCCTGGGGAGGGACATGGATGCTTGCTGGGTTCCGGGACGTCGACACCTGGAAGTCAAGGATCCATGTGTCTGCTGTCACCACCGGACCGGGCATGGTGTCTGGGCAGGACTGGCATCCCATGTGTGACTCTCCCACACCCTCGTGGGACAGATGGCACTTAGGAGATTCTCCACACGCAGGTGAAGGAAATAATTGTGGGATGATACTGGAGTCGCTTTTGCCAAGTGTCATCTGAAGGACCTTGTCTCCTGGTGGTTCCTCTACTGCAGGGTTGAGAGAAGGACAGGTTTGCAGGTAGTGAAATCTGGGCTGTGGCTTCGTGAATTTATGCCAGAAACACTGGAGCCGTGCGGTTCCCATGGCGGACCTCCAGTTTGGAACAAGGAGCTGCGAAGAGAACTTGGCTGTGTCCCTTCTCCTGACCCAGTAGCTCACGGGGGCTAAAGAATCACCTGCTGCTGCAGCACAGAGGGCAGCCAGCGCATCTCAGCAAGAGGAGGGGNTCATGTAAATGGAAGCACACGTGTGTACTGTTGTGTGCGGCTTCTTGACCGCAGCAGTGTTTAATATTCACCCATGCTGGGGGCGTCTCCATGGTTCCGCCCTTTTTACTGCTGTGCAGCACCCCATTATGTGGATGTACTACGATTTGTCCAGTCACCTGTTGACGGACACTTCTTTTTGGCGATTGTGAATTAAGCTGCTGTGAATATTCATAGACAGGGTCTGTGTGTGTGTGTGTGGTGGGGAGGGGCGGTGTGTGGACTCTCCCTAATGCCTCTTAACTGCTGGTGTTTTAAGAAGAAAGCCTCCAGGCACGAAACCTCAGAACCCATTGTTCCCTGTCTGTCCACAGAATGGGCCTGTTTTGTTGGGGATGATGTACTGTCAGCCTTCAGCCACAAGAGGGCGCTCGCTCTCTTGGAATGATTTAAATGTGTCAGACCCGGCAATGAAAGACAGAATGTTCTTCCAGAAAAGGAGCTTTTAAGATTTTTCCTTTGGCGGTTTCCCCTGCCTTTGCATTCAGTGGTGACGTTTGTTCAATTTTTCCATAACTATTTAGTGAATACCCGCGCCATGTCTGATCCGTGTGCGAGGCACGGTGGGTGATGACGAACTGAGACATTTTCCTGGCTGTGACTCACGTCCCCGCAGGGAAGTTAAGGCAAAAGCAGCACGTCTCCCCGCGAGCTCGAAGTCGGAGGAATGGTGTAAAGCATTTGACACTCAGGTGGGTGTCAGCTAGGCTGTGACCATGTCAGGAGCAAAGGGGAAGAGGCCAGAAGGTTCTGGACCTCAGGAAATGGTTAGGGAGGCTGACAGGGATCAGGAGGCCCAGAGCTGGGAAGTCGGGAACACAGATAACTCCATTATTTTGAAAACCCTGGGTGAGTTTGCAGCTGGGCAGTGACGTGCTGGTGACTTGGAGAGGAGCAATGCGGGGTAGGATGTGTGCTGGGGCAGTGGGAGGTGACGAGGCCTATATCCCACTGACATTGAGAGAACGACAGAATCATCTCTGGGTACTACTGTAGGAGTGAACGAGGCCGCCTGGGAGAGTAGAGAAACAAGGCATGTTCTGGAATGTTCTCAGAGAGCGCTCTTATTTTGAATATAGGTTTGTTTGTTGTTGTTTTTTTAAAGATTTTTATTGGGGAATTGGGGGATGGGAACAGTGCTGGGGAATTGGGGAAAGGGGAACAGACAAGTTGCTGTCCTTTTGTTCTTCANGGAGAAATACCCCAGCAATGAGGAAAGCCGGGTAAAGCTTCTCTTAGCCCAACCACACTCCCCCCCTCCATCATTTTCCTCATTCTCCTTCTAGACTGGTTTGGAAGGCATGTGGGGTGACTAATTGTCCTTCTAAAACATGCCCAAGCTTCTGGGGCCATCCAGGGGAGCGGTGTGGTCACAGGAGAGCAGATGGCTGGGAGGCCCCACGTTCCCTCACTGCTCTCACACTGCCTCAGCCATTCACCCTCGCTCTGCTCCCCCCAGCAGAATTTCTCTTTAAGACCTTACTCTCCAATCACGGAAAGTACTCATTGAAGTCCCAGCTTAACAAGTGAAGATTATATGAAATTCAAATTTCAGTGTCCACAAATTTTTATCGGCACACGGCCACACCCACTCGTTTCCGTATGGCCTATGGTCGCTTTGCCCCACAATGGCAGAGATGAGTGGTTCTGGGGAAGACGCTATGGTTTGCAAAGCCTAAAATATTTATTATCTGGCCCTTTACAGAAAACGTTTGCTGACCCCTGCCCCAGACCACGGCTTTCTCCTGAGTATCTCTGTTATTAGGGAATAATAATAGAATTAGGGAAAGGATGAGGGGGATTAGATGCCTGAGAAGTACTCCATTGCTGGTTTGAAGATGGAAAGGACCCCATAGCAAGGGACTTTGGGTGGCTTCTGAGACATGAGAGCGGCCTCTAGCTGACAGCCACCAAGGACATGAGGGCTTCAGTCCTACAACCCTAAGGGACTGAATTCTGACGCAGCCACATGACCTTGGTAGAGGACCTCAAGCTTCAGATGACAGGACAGCCTGCTGAGACCCTGAGCGCAAAACCAGTCACACCACGTCCAGACTGCTGACCTGCAGAGTTGCGAGCTAACAAACATTGTTTCAAGCCCCTCCCCTGAGTTTGTAGTTCATTTGTTACGCAGCATAGATATGCGTAGCTAATACAGCCGATGTATGATGGAGTAAGGACTGAACTGTGTCACACCACGTCTCAGCACCCCTGGGCCTTCGTCCAACCTGGCTATTGCTGCCTGAGACCTTCTTCTGGCCACCTATGCAAGATCAAGCCATGACCTTCCGTGTCGTTTCCTTATTCCAGCCACCACAGATAGTATCATCTTGGCTCTCCACGTTGTAAGCTACAGACATTTTCAGCTTTGTGGGCCATAGGGTCTCTGTCGCATCTAAATCCTGCCCTCATAGCGAGAAAGCATAGACAGCGTGGCAACAAACAAGGGTGGCCATGTGCCAGTAAAAGTGTATTTACAAAAACAGGCTGCCTTCCAGACCCTCATCCCACCTTCCG
The DNA here is from genome assembly GCF_001890085.2 of Hipposideros armiger. Lineage (NCBI taxonomy): Eukaryota > Metazoa > Chordata > Mammalia > Chiroptera > Hipposideridae > Hipposideros > Hipposideros armiger. Next base: position 1,176,171 of record NW_017731478.1, on the reverse strand, counting down.
TCCCCTGTCTGATGAACACTTCCTCATACTGGATTCAGGCTGCTCGTTTTGGCGTTCTCTCGGCTCAGTCCTTTGGAGTCTATTTCCAATTTATCAAACGCGGATTTCTGATTGATGTGTAGTAATGGGGAAGCCGGGGGACGTCCAGGCTTATCTCTGCTTGTCAGTGACTTTTAAAACGCATTGCTTCTATCTGATTCTGTTCAAGTGAGAGGAAGACGCCTCTGGGAACATGAAGGCAGAGACTCAGTTCCATCCTTTATAAACAAACTCAGCCCGCGCATCTCAAGTCAGGGGTCACAGCTGGAAGCATTTTCCTGGGAAATTCAGCGTTGTCAGAGGCGTTTATGTGGTATTTTATTGTAATTGGTTAATTTATGCCTTATTTACCTTGTGGATATGATCTGAGAGTTAACGCCGGGTTACTCCTGCCTTTTTCTGTTCTGCGTTGTCAGGAAAATATATGTCTCTTTGGCTTGAGATGTTAAAAAAAAAAAATGAAACAAGGAGCTTTGGAATAAATTTCCCACTGCTCACGGGGAGGATCTCCCAATCACCAGGGCCTGTGTTCTTTTACGGTCAATAAAACTAGCTTCTACTGAGAACATTCAAATGGTTCACCTTAGGCTGCAGAGTTTAGAACTGATCTGCCAGGATCAGTGTTGCTGGAAGTCGGTGCGGGAGCTACTGGAATAACCCAGCTCGTGGTTGGAAAATGCTGGATCCCAGGAGGAAAGTCACAGCGGTCCCGGGAGCCCAGGCCTGCACGTGGGCGCATGCCTGGGATATGCGCCCTGTCCTGCCTCACTCAGGGAGTTGCCAAATGGAATTTGCATTTAATGCTGCTCATCATTTCCACTTGTTCTCCAAATAAAGCAGGCCCCGTGCCCAGGCGAATGCCTTCGAAGGCATTTTTCCACTGGGTACGCATCCAGAATAAATAATAAAGAGAAATCTGCCCCTCCAAGCACTTCTTGGAGATAGCTTTTAATTCAGATCAGTACTTGATGGGTACAGAAGAGAGCAGGGCAGGTCAGAACCCAGGTCAGCAAGCTGCCCCCGCCAGCTTCAACAGGGCAGTCCTCTCCCGAATTTGTCATCTGTTACCGGGTGGCAGAATGCAACAGCGTTCTTCCTGTCTCTCTCTCCAGCCTCCCCTCTCTCTCTCTCTCTCTCTCTCTCACTTATTCCCTCTGTTTTCCTTTCCCCTCCCTTTCCTCCCTCTCTCCTTTTCCCTCTTCTTTCAGCTACAAGCTCTTCACTTAAAAAAAAAATACTTTCTATCTCGCAATAATTATAGACTCTACAGAATGCTGCAGAAATAGTACACACCTTCCCACGTACGCTTCACTCAGCCTCCCCCAACAGTTAACGTCTTCCGTAACAATGGTACAAAACAGGACGTGGACACGGCCACCCCAGTGCGGCTGTGTGTGTCATGAATCCGCCATCTTTTAATGCTCACTTTCCCATGGAAGCTGCTTCCATCTTCAGGATTCTTCACTTGCCCCAAGAACAATTATCTAATGTTTACGTCCTCCCGGAGAGGTCGTCTGCTCCCTTCCAGCTCATTCGACTGGGCCCGGGGTCCTCCTGCAAGACGCCTGGATGGGGGGTGTGGAGGGAGAGAATTTGAAGACCGAGTTTCTGATCTTGCTGGCACCTTGGAAACGCTCTCAGACACCTCCTCTTAGCCAGTGTCCACTTATTCTCATCTGATCAGTGAAAGGAGATGGAACTAGGCAGTGGGCGTGTCCTCTCAATAATCACACCGGCCCCTTCCCCTTCCGTGGCCAGATCTGTGGGGCGTTTTCCTTCACCAAACAGTTCTCCGACTCTGACACCAGCTGGGTGTCCTACAATTAAACTCAGTTCTGATACGGTCTACCTGGAGTTAGCCCAGACCCCACAGGTGAAGGGCTCAGTCCCACAGAACCAAGCCCCTGTCCCCTTCAGCACCAATTACAAGTGCAGGTTGTCTCCTGTGCTTCTGAATGACTGGCCGGCTATAGACCAGAGGCTCCCACAAACCCCTCAGATGTAATTTCCTAGGGCAGCTCACAGAACTCAGGAAAACAGTTCGCTTACTAGATCACTGGTTTAGTATAAGAGGGTACAACTCAGGAACAGCCAGATGGAGGGATGCAGGGGGCAGGGTATGGGGGGAGGGCGCACCCCCCCCTCCCAGCACCTCCGCGTGGTCATCGACCTGGCGGGTCTCCCAAACCCCCTAATTTTGGTTTTTTCTGGACCCTTCATTACTCAGGGGTGATTCATCATTGGCCATTGGTGATCAATTCAACTTCCTTCTTGGCAGTAGAGTGGTGGGACCAAAGGTCCCAACCCTTTAATCACATGGTTGGTTCCCCTGACAACCAGCCCCTACCCTTAGGGGCTTTCCAAAAGCCACCTTAGTAAACTGTGTTCAAAAGGGGCTTGTTCGGAATAACAAAAGATACCTTCAACTCTCTCATCACTGAGGACATTCCAAGGGTTTGAGGAGCTCTGTGCCAGGACCAGGGATGAAGACGAAATATAATTTCTAATCAATCACAGTATCGCGAGATGGAATCCACTTTTTTTCGTGCCCCCATGTGACCCAAATTGAACTTTCTGGAACAGTCAGCTGCAGCGGGTGACTGGACTTGAAGTCCCCTTTCTCCTTTTGAACAGACTATGTATAAAAATGAAGCACTCCGGGGGGGTTAGGGGGGGGCTGCTGGGGAGACAGTGCTTAAAGACCTGAAAACAGGCCCATGTTTTTCTTGGCTGGGCGAGGGGATGGTTACCTTGATTGGAACCGCCCTTCTGAGGCACATTTCAGCCAAGGCCGCCCTTGGCGCTGGGAGAAGGTGAGGAAGAGAAATCTTTGGTGAGAGCCCCAACCCACATATGTGCACAACCCCCCACCTCCCGGAGATCATGACATCGCCCCTAAACTGTTTGCAAAGGAACCTGTTTCAGGAGGTGATGCTTCAGAGAACCCATCTTTCTTGACACTTTCTGAGTGAATCCATTGGTTTTCAGTAACATGGCCTAAAGCATCCGGATGTTAACATGCCTGGGCTCTGGAAGGAAAGGCTTGGGCGCGTGGACTGGTAACTCCTGAAGCCTAAGGCCATTAGGATGTCAGCAGTGGGAGGGACTGTAAAACCAGGTGACCTCCGCCGTCAATGGGACTTACAGCTGGGTGGCCTTGCATGAGTTACTTAGCCTTTCTTTCCTCGTCTGTTAAATGGGGGTGTGAGAGACAGAATAATGGTCCCAGAGATGCCCACATCCTAATCTCTGGAAATGGTGAATTTGTTGGGTTACGTGGCAGGGAAAATTAAGATAGCAGCTGACTCAAAGATGGGGAGATTCCCTGGGTGGGCCAATGTCATCACAAGGGTTATTAAAAGTGGAAGAGGGAGGCAGAGAGGAGGTCGGAACGATGCAACATGGGGAGGAATTGGCCCTCTGTGGCCGGCTTCACAGACAGAAGAGGCCATTCGCCAAAGAGGCTGGTCGGGCGAGGATGTGAGCTTTCTCCGGAGGCTCTGGGAAGGGTCGTGCTCTGCTGGCACCTTGATTTTAGCCCAGTGAGACCCATGCCAGACTTCTCACTACAGAACCTAAGACAATGCGTTTCTGTTGTCCTGGACACTGAGTTTGTGGTCGTTTGTTGCAGCAGCAAAAGGCATCTAACACATGGGGACAATGATAGTCCCTATCTCTTAGGGTGACAGCGAGTATTAGGTGAATTACTACATGGAAAGCGCTTAGAACAGTGCACGGCTCAGTGTAACCTTGGCCATGATAATGATGATGATGATGACAAAGAAGATCGTATTTACTGTCTGTGACATCAGTCTACTTAGCTTGGGGGATCCTCACCATTTAGAGCGTCGAGAGGAATGGAGAGCCAGAGTGGGTAGAGGGGTGCAAATGAAAACCCAAAGGGTACAGGGGCGGGAGCACAGGAGGTGAGAAAGGACAGATGGTGACACCCAGAGTCAGGTGGTGTGGGAGGCATGACAGCAGGGACCCTGGCAGTCTTAAATTACTCTCCCCTATTTTTTTTTTTTTTACATTTTTAAACGGCAGCCACTAGGGCATTTAAAGCTGCATCTGTGACTCGTGCTAACACTGTGCCAGATGAACTGAGGCACTAACTATGGTGTCCCTTCGGGGTTTCTGTCTCCTTGTTTGTAAAACCAGGTGACCTCCAGGACATCTTGGGGTTTGGTGACCCCAAGGTAGTTTGGGCAGCATAGATAGAACCATTTCCCCAGAAAGGTACCTCTAAGGAGAGGCATTAGGAAGCCGAGGCCAGGTCGCTTTTTTGGGAAGGTTGACATTGCGAGCAAGAAAGATGGCGCTAAGGGTCATGCCCGTATCCTGCAGCGGCTTGGGCCATTTGTAATCCAAGGCGAGGGAAGTCAGCAGAGGAAGCAAGTTCAGCCACAGCAGACAGGGTGAATTGATGGACAGTTCTCACCGAGGGGGACAAGAAGATTTAAGAGCCGGGCAGGCGATGACCTTGGAGGCGCCAGGAGAAAGTGAGCCGGTGAGAAATGAATTAAACAATTAGCGCGTTTCTCAAAACCTTGCCTCCAAGCACAGATGAACTAGAATTGGGTGCTGCCAAGGACGAGACAGCTGACAGGGGCTGTAGGAAGTCAGGAGGTGGGGGGAGGGGCACAGATCAGGAAGGAAAGCTGGAGCTGGGAGTGGGGGGCAGAGCGCCCCAAAGAAGCGAGGGGCAGGCGGGGGGGCACACTGTGAGAGGCCAAGGTAAAAGCAGCTGCCACCCCAGCTCCAAAGAAATGCAAAATCAAAGACAAAAATGTCCTGTTGCCCTCTGACCCTAGCCGACCTAGTTCCCAGTGTTCATTCCTGCCGCAGAGAGGATCTGTAGTCTCTTAATTCTCCTCCATCTCTTGGGGCTGGAGCACCCTTCGCTGGTCATCCATTCCCTGTCAGGGGGGTGGAGAGGCACCCGCAGAAACCCCCCTCCGACCAATCCACAGAGAGAGCCGCGTCTCCTGTTTGAAATCTCACTGCTGCCTCATTTCTTCTTAGGTGTGCTCTGCGAAATTGCTATTTCTCCCCTATGGTCCCGGCTTCGGAGAGAAGCTCAGGAAAACGGCCACCATCGCCTTCTTATATTTGGGACTCTCGCCTGTCCTTGTCCCCTCTCACCTGGGAGGAGGAGGGGGCAAAGCTGGGTTATGCCTCTGCTAGGTTTATTGGGTGGGACAAATGGGGGACTGGGCCACCTCGAGTGACCATCTCTCCCAGGCTCCGGCTCCTGGTGGAACCCCCTGACCCTTACTTCTGGGGGACCCAGCCTGCCAGCTGTTCACACCATGTCACGGCCCTGCCCAGCTGGCAGCCTGTCTCCCTCCGTTGTCCAAGAAAGGCAGCAGGGAGAAGCCCCGTTTCCGTTTTGCTCCCTACACTCCAAACCCCACCAAATGGAGGACAGCCTGTGTTCGTTTTCCTGGCTTCTGGCCCATAACTCTGGGCATTTCAGGGGACAAACATGGGAGGTTTCTTTTCTCCACCCCTCCCGACCGCCTCCCCCTTTCCCCCCAACCTTTTTTTTTTTTTTTTTTTATAAATCAGCCTCTGAAGTGTTGATGTTCCTGCTATTTTTAAGTTCAATCAGGCTGAATTTCAGCACAGGAAATACCTCACCCCTCCTCTCCCTCTCTTCCTCCCCACTGTTCTCAGGCGGCGTTGCTAAAGAGGCCAGCAGTCGCGCTGAAACAATATCTTACTTGGAGCCAGCGTGGAGAATGAGGGCACTGGAGCACAAGCTCTTGTCTTTCCAAGTAAACCTCAGTGCCCCCAGATGGAAAAATACAGCTCTCCCAGCACGAGCCTGTTGGCGGCTCTGGCTGAGAGGTGCGGCATTTAAGGTAGCGGAGCGACTGCGTCTCGTTTTGCAAAGACCAAGGGGGCGGGGGTGACTGGTTTTGAGCTCGATGCTGAAAACCAAGGGAGTGTCCTAACAGCAGTACCTGCATTTGCACCCCGTGGTGGATCATGAAAGGTTCTGCCACGCCTCATCCCCCTGTGAGGAAACCAGGCCACAGAGAAGTCAAACGGCCGTGTCACCTGGTGGTGCCTGGCAGTGATGGCACCGGAGCTCAGGCTCCTGGCACCCAGGCTCTGTGTATGGGTGGGACATAATCCTGGCGGCGCTGAGGACACATCTAGTGTGTTTTATCGTGAAAGGAGGGCTAAGGCTGCGTTCTTCTCACCAACCTGCCAGGGCTTTCCTCAGGAATAAAGCCCTCAGAGTGTCCCATAAACTCCCTACAGCGTGTGAGGCCCCCACGCTTCTCTGTAAGGCTGTGTGTGTGTGTGTGGCGGGGGGGCTTACACTTCTGACCCACGGCTACGTGTCCTGCCAGACTGAGGCCTTGCGCCATCGCCTCATTCAGGTGTTGTCCTTGCTAATGAGACCAAAGGAAGTTGTCTCATATTCTTCATCCCTCTCTCTCTCTCTCTCTCTCTCTCCCTCCCCTTCTCACTTCCCTTGACTGGCTGGTTATGGATGGATCTGGAATGCAGGCTGTGCCGGGCTCCTGGCCGCCTTCCAGCTCACCATCCCCATCGCCTGCCTCCTGGACGACTGTGTCTGCCCACGACTCCCCGGCTCTTCGCCACATGACACTGCCTTTAGGATAAACATCTCTGGGTGACACAAGATTGATGCTTCTGCAAAGACTTCCCGGAGCTCACACAATGCCCCTTTTGTAGGAATTCAAGCCTTACTGTCGGGCAACGCTGGCTGAAGTGGAGCTGCTCCTTAACGACACCGTAGCCCCCCTCTTCGTCCCCAAGCTTTCAAGAGGCAGGAATCCAGAGCCACCGTGGGTGCCGGCTTCTCTGTTGGGTTTCTGCTCTGGGCTGGTTGTGCCTGAAGGCTGTTTGGACTGAGTCCAGACTGCAGCCCTGAGCTGGGGCGCTCCGACCCCTCATGGAGGGCTCTCCCCAGGAAGGCATGGTCTGGGAGCCCAGAGCTCCCACCCCCATGAGCCTCAACTCTGCTCAGGCCTCCAGTGACACACACAGGTTGGACAGTCTCCATGAAGCGGCCTGGTCATTGATATCCAGACAGGGAGCTGGGCTATTGTGTCTCCATTTTGCATGGGAGATGTCTGAAGTGTACATTTCACCTTGCAGACTATCAGAAGAGTCCCTGGTGAGGCAGGAGGTCCTATGGGCAAGGGGAGATGCCTCACTCTGGCGTGGGGAAGGTGGCAGGGGGCTCAGCTGTAAGATGCAGGACAGCAGAAAACACAAACAAATTCATCTCCTTCGTGCCGGGGGCTCCCCCAGGAGCTGGGTCCAGCAGGAAAGCTGACTCTGTTTCCTCCCTTGGAATCCCGCACAGGTCCCTGCCTGGTGATGCATTGTCTAGTCATTTCTTATTACAAGGCTAATGCGTGATCCTTGCAGAAAATTCAAAGGGGATAATGGATGACAAAAATGCAGCCAGAAGCCATCTGTCTTCACCGCTCCCCTTAGAGGTACTCACGATGAATGGTTTTTTTGTTTGTTTGTTTGTTTTGTTTTGTTTTGTTTTGTTTTGTTTTTTTGGGAATTGGGGAACGGGGAACAGACAAGTTGCTGTCGTTTTTTTTTGTTCTTCAATCTAGTTGTGGAGGACGTTGCTTCACTGGCCCAAGTTGGCACCATCATTGCGCTCTTCTCTGGCGAGGCACATCAGTCGCCGGCCTCTGGACGGCCGCTCACTGCGGCTGCTGGCCGCTCACGCTGGCTGCTGGCCACACACGGTAGCCCATGGCAACCCACTGCCACAGGGGCTGCAGCCCACGCCGTCGCCAGCGACTCACGGCAGCCCAGCTCCAGGTTGAGCTGTTGTTCAGCATCTTAGCTGTGGAGGGCAGTGTTCACTGGCCCTCATATGTGGGATCCGAACCGGGGCCCTCTGGCATCCCAAGTGAGTTCTCAACCATCGCGCCACTCGGCCGGCCCTGTTTTTTTTTTTTAATTGAAGGGAAGTTCACATGACATAAAATTAACGTGACATTTAGCACAGTCAGTGTTGGGCAACCAGCACCTCTGTCTGGTTCCAAAACCTTTCCATCACCCCCAAACAAAACCTTGTACTATGAACTCTGACAGATTTCCTTCTGGCCTTTTCTTTTTTCTATTTTAATATAGTTCATTGCACCCTGATCTTGTCACTTAGTTTAAAAAAAATTATTTTGTATCAACATTATTGCACGTAATAAGTTCACAAACAGCTCTCTCCGCCTGCCTCGTGTCATTGGTGGCTTATAATAGTTTATTGAGCAACTTTATTACTTATGGGCACTTAGGTTCTTCTGTTGTGATGGACGTCCCTATACACAAAGGTTTGTCTGGGATAGGTGCTTCGAAGCAAACGGCCACATCGAAGTTAAGAACGGTTTAAAGGCCCCTGACACACGGTCAAATTTCTTTCTCTACACCCCCATGGTCTCCATCTTCTTGCTTCAGCCAGGGACGTGAGGCTGGAGGTGGAATGGCCCTCTTGTCACCTTGAAAGGACATTCCCCATTAAAGATAGAGAAGCAGAGGACAGCCTGACTGGGACACAGGGCATATTCTGCTGGATGCAGAGACCAGATGTGCAGTCAATGAATAGTAACATGGGTGAAGAAGATATTGAGTCCAGAGAAGAAAGAAGTTCTTCCAGTGAGGGAGTCAGTGAATCCTTGTCATCAGAGATGCTGAAACAGGAGTGGAATGCCCATTTGGGGGGGCGTGGGAGGGAGTGCAAGCACCAAGTAGGGTAACCTCCAAGCATGGCTCCCTCCTTCTCTGAGTGTGGTTTTATGACCCAACCCTAATGGGCATGTCTTTCTGTCTCTGGAGTCTGTCAAGCTTGAAAGGTGGCCATATGCCTCCCATGTCCTTTTTCATCTTCACAAGACGGTTAGAATTCATCTTATTCCTTGTGACCCCAGTTGGTTGGTGTAGCCTTTAAAACGGGGCTCAGATTCCCTACCCCAAGCTCCACACTCATCAATCTTCCTTCTGCGGTTTTATTCAAAGGTCCTCGTGTGGATTAAAAATGCAAAATATCTACCCCATGCCAAATTCCAGAAAGGCAAAAGTATGAAAAGGTTTGGTGTTTTTTTTTAAAGGTTTCTTATGACAGCTGCCACAGTGGTCATTAATATGTAAATTCCATTGGCTGAGAAGGTTGACTTTTGGTCATAAAATGCCTCTTTCCTCCTGATAATCCTGTCTGACTCTACAGCTGTCTAGACAATGAAAAAATCAACACCATGAAACAGAATAGTTTAAAAACCTTTGGAGCCAAATACTTTTCTGTTTTTTTTGTGTTTTTTTTTAAATTCAAACTCCTTGGTGAGAAATGTGAGATCAATTAGTTAATTATGCAAAGGAATCCCAGAGTACCAACCTTGAATAATAACAAGACCTCACGTTTGAATAGCGTTTTAGTGCTTTTGAAAAAGTACTTTTCCATCCGTGATCCTCTTTGATCCCTAGGAATGTGTGACTTTATTGCTGTGACCTTGCTCCAGGGTTGTAACAGCCGCCAAAATGTGACACCTCGGCTCTCGTGTATCACCATCACACTCTCATCCTCGACAAATTAACTCCCCGTGAGGAAATGCAACCTCAGCTCATTCAGTGTGTGACCTAGTGGAGAGAAAAGAAAATTATGCATAAATCTTTTTTTTCTTTAACTCTTAAAATCCTTCATTGGCTTTCCATTGCTTTGTAATCGAACACTCCCTCCCCCCCCCCCAAATTTTAACATGGTTACCAAGACCTGGCATCACGTGCCCACAGTCAACCTCTCTGCATTTTCATTTCTTTTTTTTTTTAAGATTTTTATTGGGGAATTGAGGGATGGGAACAGCGCTGGGGAATTGGGGGAAGGGGAACAGACAATTTGCTGTTGTTTTGTTCTTCAGTCTAGTTGTGGAGGACGTTGCTTCACTGGCCCAAGTTGGCACCATCATTGCGCTATTTCCGGGAGAGGCAGATCAGTCGCCGGCTTCTGGACGATCGCTCACTGCGGCTGCTGGCCGCTCACGCTGGCTGCTGGCCGCTCACGCTGGCTGCTGGCTACACATGGTAGCCCATGGCAACCCACTGAAGCAGGGGCTGCAGCCTACGCCGTCCACGGCGACTTACGGCAGCCCAGTTCCAAGGTTGAGCTGTTGTTCACCATCTTAGCTGTATGGGGCACGGCATCACTGGCCTTCTTGTGGGATCCGAACTGGGGCCCTGATGCTCAGAGCTGGCGTCCCAAGCCAACTCTTAACCAATACGCGCCACTCGGCTGGCCCAGGATTTCCTTGTTTTTAAAGGCTAATAACCACCACGGACACACACACACACACACACACACACACACACACACACACACACAAACATTTTATCCATTCATCCATTGATGCGTGCTTAGGTGGTTTCCATGTCTCAGCTTCTGTGAATCACACTTTTGGCTGTTTTTTTTGCTACAGTGGAAGAGTTGAGTTGTTGCAACAGAAATGGTAAGGCCCACACAGCCTAAAATACTTATTATCTGACTCATTATGCCAAAGTGTGCTGACCCCAGCTTCAAAGCATTGATGTTGGTTTGCCGTGATGCACTTGTCACTAAGATTATGTGATATTCCATTCCTTCTTCTAAACCGTGGGCTCAGCACTTGGCAGTTGCTCAATAAACATTGTTGAATGAAAGAAAAAAAAAAGAATGGGAAGAAAATGAAAAAGAGGCATTTAAAAAGAGAGAATGAAAGGAGAGAGAAAGGGAAAAAAGGAGCAATGGTTGGGCGGTATTGTGATTATTCGTGATGGGGAAGGGCCATGAGGACCAGCGATTGGTAGTCTGTGGGGTCAAGATTGGGCTTTTCACAAGGGTACGTGCTCAGAGTTTATGGGGGGTGGTCTCTGCCCTCAGGGCTTGGCAATGTGCAGATCTGAATGTAATAATGCATCGCAGGGCGGTCGAATTTCCTGTTCTCCTCTAAAACAGGGCACCCTTGCCTTAAGTGACTTTAGATTCCTGCCCCACCAAGGGACAAATGTGGGTACAGTCCCCGCCTGGTACCCTGGACATCGCAGTAAGAATGAATACCCCTTAAGTCCATAAATTGTGACAAAGGAGTTTTAACAAAGATCCGGAAACTGTGGCCCTGGTTCCACAGCCAAAGAATCCGGTGGAAGACGAACGTGGAGGCATCGTCAATTCCAAACAGAAGGATAATTTTGCAACAACAGTTTGGAGCCTGAAGGAAAAAAACAAAAAAGAAAGAAAGAGCTAGAGCTAAACTCGTGGGGAGTTGCAGGAATGAAGGCATAAAAATTCAACCCGAAAAGGCCACTGGAGTTTTCCAGCCAGAGAGTGATTCTAAACTGAAATGAATGAACCAGAACGAAAAGTCTCAATTTCCTTCCTGCGTTGTAGGAAAATTGAAAATCTCAGTCCTCTCTGGATTCCAGTGGAAATAATTGTCTGCTCCCTTCAAAATAGTGAAACTGGGGCCTGGACACGCTTCACGCTGGGTGTCTCTCTTCTCGCCTCCGCCTGTCTGTTCATCACGGCCTGTCCCAAGCCGAGCGTCACTCCCCCGCCCGTTGTCATCATCGTCCTGCTCCACTGTCACAGGGCAATTTCGTTCTAAGTCCCGTGAAGTGACCTTGGTATTTGGTTTTTAAAAAAACGCCTTCTTTAACTCAGTGTGAGCCTTTCTCAGCATAGCCCATTAAAAACTGCCAGAGGCAAGCGGGGTCTCTGCCTTGACCCCCAAGCAATGCAGTCCTGTCAGCTTGGGCCAGAACCCAGACCCACAGGCCATAAAATGTGGGGTCTGCTGCCAGTCTTGTTAAAACCACCTTGTCCCCTTATTTGAGTGTCGTGAAGATAAGTGAGGTTGACGGGCACAGGCGTGAGCTGGTCCTGGGAAGGACAGAATTTGACAAACCCAAGGCACCCTTGTTGGTTGTATTGAGGCAGAAGCAGTGCGAGGCAGCTGTCACCCCCCGCACCCAAACCTCCGGTCATGTCTCATGTTGGCCCAAAGCCACAGAGAGCTCCCTCCCAGGCCTCTGAAATATCTTGGGGGTGAGTGGTCAGAGGCGCCTAGAGAAATGGATCCTGAAAATAGAACAGGACGGAAGAGATTAAAGTGCTTCTCAGGACTATTAATGAAGCACTGGAAAAATCAATTTGTCCCCATGCCTTTGAAGCTGCCTGAGACAGCAGAAGCAGAGAGTCTGTTTTTCCAAGGAGTAGGAACCTACTGTGCCCTGAGTGCCCAGTTCTGAAAAAGCTCTCTGTTTGGGAGAGCAGAGGGTAGGGGAGGCCACTTCTGCCAGGGAACCCAAAACGGGGCTCCCAGGAAGGGACTTTGGGGGATGCTGTGGGGGTGGGTATGGACACGTGCCCTTTAGGGCTGTGGCTTCCAAACGATGTCCCCTGAGGGCCCTGGGGTGGAGGATGGCAGTGCCTGGGGACCAGCACTGCCCTGGCAGTGCCCTCGCCTCCAGGCGAGGGGTCCACGGGACAAGGGGAGGTGCCCACCCAGAGCTGACAGTGGCCCCTGAGGCCCACGGGTGAGACCAGAGAGCCCAGGGGGCAAGTTCAAGGAGGCGCTCACTCTCAGGGGGTGCAAATGCAGGGGTTCCCGCCTCGCCCTCATCCCAGCTCTGGCCCCAGACAACTCCTGGTACCTGGGATCCCAGAGTCCCAGCCCAAATGGCTCAAGCCTGGGACCTGAGGGGTGTGTCCCCGGACCTGAGGGATGGCCAAGAGGCAGCTTGAAGGGGAGTGTGTGGGGGGCTGCATATGCAGGCTGGGGGTTCCACCTGAGCACGCAGTGGGCTCTTTGCAGGATATTTGGTGTGTATCTAACACCCGACGCAGCTATAGCATGTCCTCGAATAACGTCGTCTCATTCAAAATCTTTTCCATATGATGCTGATGAGAAAAAAAATCGATTCCCAGTCGGGGCCACTGTCTGTGTGAAATTGGCGTGTTCTTCCCGTGTCTTCGTGGGCGTTCTCCAGGGACTCTGGTTTCTGCCCAGAGATGTGCAGTGAGATGAATGGCGTGTCTGCACTGTCCCCATGAGTGTGTGTGTGTGTGTGTGTGTGTGTGTGTGTGAGTGGCTCTGCCATGGAAGGGCATCCTGTCCAGGGTGGTCCCCCCTAGACCCTCAGCTGCCAGGAGAGGCTCCAGACACCTGCGACCCTGAGCTGGAATAAGGTGGACAATCTTCCTTGTTCTGGTTCGTCTTTCTTAAATGTATGCATAGCTCACATTCATTTCAGTGTTTCGTATTAGAAGTGTTTGGGGTCTTTACTTAGAAGTTTAGTGATGTCTTTGTGACCAGAAATATGCCGTAGGAACTTAACTCTTATTTATGTTATAAGCCTATGGTAAAATCGGTTTCATTATGCACCGTTTTGCTTAAAGTTGCAGTTTCCAAGAACGTGCCGATGATGTTAGCGAGGATTTACTTTACATGCTGTGTGTGTGTGTGTGTGTGTGTGTGTGTTTGAGAAAATATCCTTCTATTATCACTTTCCTCAGTTTAAAAATCTTTAAAGCAGGAGTTTTCTAACACCCTTACTGACATCTTTTGAGATCATTCTGTGCAAAACATGTATTTAAAGACTGGGAAGTTTTTAGGACTAGAGTTGTTGGATCTATTGTACAAACAGGACCAGAGTTAGGACAACCAGAGAGCAGCTGGGAAGGGCTTGACTGTCAGTAGTCATAATGTGCTGTGACTTATTGCTTATGAAGGAGAACTCTTTTTTTTTTAAGATTTTTATTAAAATGTAGCAAACATACAATATTATATTAGTTTCAGGTGCACACCACATTCATCATTTATAGACCTAAAGAAGTGATCACCATCATAAATCCAACAACCATCAGACACCGTATCACGCTATCACAATACTATTGACTATATTCCCTGTGCTGTACATTACATCCCCATGATTTATTTGTTTTATACCTGGAACTTTGGGCCTCTCATTTTCTTTTTTCTTTTTCCCCCTTTTAAAAATTTTCAATCACAGTTGACATTCAGTGTTATTTTATATTAATTTCAGGTGTACAACACGGTGGTTAGACACTTACTTAAGTTACGAAGTGATCCCCCTGACTAGTACCCACCTGGCACTATGCATGATTATTACCATGTTATTGATTGTATTCCCTATGCTTTACTTTACATCCCCCTGACTATTTTGTAACTACCAATTTGTACTTTTTTTTTTAAGATTTTTATTGGGGAATTGGGGGGATGGGAACAGTGCTGGGGAATTGGGGGAAGGGGAACAGACAAGTTGCTGTCCTTTTGTTCTTCAGTCTAGTTGTGGAGGACGTTGCTTCACTGGCCCAAGTTGGCACCATCATTGCGCTCTTCCCGGGCGAGGCACATCAGTCGCCGGCTTCTGGACGGCCGTTCACGGCGGCTGCTGGCTGCTCACACTGGCTGCTCACACTGGCTGCTGGCTGCTCACGCTGGCTGCTGGCTGCTCACACTGGCTGCTGGCTACACACGGCAGCCCATGGCAACCCACTGCCACAGGGGCTGCAGCCTACGCCGTGGCCGGCGACCCACAGCAGCCCAGCTCCAGGTTGAGCTGTTGTTCAGCATCGTAGCTGTGGAGAGCAGTGTCACTGGCCCTCATATGTGGGATCCGAACCCGGGCCCTCTGGCGTCCCAAGCCAGCTCTTAACCATCGCGCCACTCGGCCGGCCCTCTATCTCCATTTCTATGTTTCCTATCTCTTTGATGAAGTTCTCCCTGAGCTTGTTGAGCATCCTTATAACCAGTGGTTTGAACTCTATACCTGGTTGACTGCTTGTCTCCATTTTGTTTAGTTCTTTTTCTGGAGCTTTGTTCTGGGTTTTTTTGGGGGGGTGGTGGGGGGTGGGGAGGGGACATGTTTCTTTGTCTCCCTATTTTGGCTGCCTTCTTACATTTGTTTCTCTATATTAGGTAGGGCTGCTATGCCTCCTGGTCTTAGAAGAGTGGCCTTATGTAGTAGGTGTCCTGTGGGACCCAGGAGAACAGCCTCCCTGGTCACCAGAGCCGGGTGCTCCAGGTGTGTCCCCTGTGTGGATTATGGGTTGTAGTCGAGCCTTGCTTGCTGTTTGCACGTTGGTGGGAGGGATTGGCCCTCAGGCTGATTGGTTATGAGGAATGGCTGTGACGACAGTGGAGGCGCTGTGGTGCAGGGGCTGACCCTGTGGAGCAGCGTTGGCTTTAGCAGGGCTCTGGTGCCTGTCCAGTTCACCCTATGGATGTGAAATCCTTGGAAGTGGCCGGGCAATGCTCCAGCCCAGTTCGAAGCTGGCCTGCTAGCCCTGGGCCCTCCTGGGAGAAGAACCGCTGCAGGCCAAGTTCAGCTGCAGTCTGTGCCCTGCCCGGGGCCACCTGGCAGGAGCCACAGAGTGATCCAGAGATGGCCGCCCACCCACACGGTGCTCGGAGGTGCCTTGAGAGGCCAAGCCTCAAAACAAGGCCAGCTGTCGCTAGTTCCAGGCTTAGGGCTGCTCAGCCGGAGGTACAGGATGCGCCGAAGCCATGTGCTGCTTGCTTGGGTTTGGTGAACCTTTGAGAGATTTTAGGGAAGTCTGCGGCTTGAGCCAAGGCAGACCGTTTATA
The DNA here is from genome assembly GCF_001890085.2 of Hipposideros armiger. Taxonomy (NCBI): domain Eukaryota; kingdom Metazoa; phylum Chordata; class Mammalia; order Chiroptera; family Hipposideridae; genus Hipposideros; species Hipposideros armiger. The sequence goes on along the minus strand of NW_017731478.1, from coordinate 1,160,494 downwards.
CAGAAAAGCCGCTGGAAGCGGCTTGGGTGTGTCCAAAAGTTGGGTGGGGTGTGGTCTCAGAAACACCAGGGCATGACGAATGAACTGAACGGCATTAGCCAGGTGATGAAGACGCATATGTGCAGGGCCACCTGCATCTGCATGCTGGGAAGGGGGAGGGCTCAACAAAAAAACAATGGCTTCTGCCCACATCTTGTCTGGGAGAAAGCTGCCCTCCAGCCTTTACCCTGAAGCTAGACAATTCAGTTCCTCCCCGTATGTCCCTGGCGCCTTTCGAGCGGCTGCCCCAGCACTGGAGCTCAGAGTGAGTGAGTCCATCAGAGAGTAAGTCATGTGCGGGCCCTCTAGGAGGAACACCTGGGACTCCAGCAGCCCTCTGTCTCTCTCAGCCACAATCTCTGCTGGGTTTCACAGCCAGAAGTTATGGGGGCACTACTCTCCCTGGCACTGGACCCCTGTGCTGGGAAGAGGCTGGGACCCCTCGCTTCTTGGGGTGAGGGGAACCTCTGCCGCTGAGATATCCCTCCCAATTTTCAATGGTCACACACAAGCGTGGGACCAGCCTGTTCCACGTCTCTGCCCCTCCTGCCAGCTCAAGGTGGCTTCTTCTGTATGCCTGTAGGTGTAGGGTTGTAGGGCTTCGTTCAGCTAGACTTCAGGCGGTTCTCAGTAATGGTGGTTCTGTGGTTTAGTGTAACTGATGTGGTCCTGAGAGGAGGTGAGCACGGCATTTACCTACTCTTGATCAGGTAATCTGCTGAGAACTCTTTTTCTTGAGGTTCAGCCTTTCTTTCACTTTCCACAGCAGTAACCAGGAATTCAGTATGGAGCACTGGGTTTCCACGTTCGCTGTTTTCCCCCCTGGATATCCTAAAATGGGGCTTGGGGATTTTGTGGGTGATCAATGAGCAAGTGGTGCCTCAGGTTTTATGTCCACTTTCCCTGCTCAGTTGTGGGGTCCAGTGGGCCACCTGGTTCTTAGGCTCCAGTAAGAGGTGAAACCTACAAGGGAAGGCTCAGGTAGCCTGTGGGATAAAGGGGTGTATTGGTGAAGAGATTGTGTGTGTTTGTGTGTGTGTACGAGGTGTGATTAAAAAAATATGGTCAGTGTTTAAGTTAAAAAAATTATTACAGTAAAAGACACATTGCCATTAGTCCCCCTGAAAATACTCCCCCTCGCTTTGAACACACTTATCCCATCCTTCTTGCCACTTTCTGAAGCAGTTCTGGAAGTCCTTTTTTGTGAGTGTCTTTAGTTGCACAGTCGTGGCTGCCTCGATGTCCTGAATCAATTCAAAGCATTTACCTTTCATGGTCATTTTGACTTTGGGGAAGAGCCAGACATTGCATGGTGTCAGATCCAGTGAATAAGGTAGATGAGGACACACCGTAATGTTTTTATTTGACAGAAATTGCCATATACCAGAAGCAATGTGTGACACAGAGCGTTGTCATGATGGAGGATAAAGTAAAGACACTCACGAAAGAGGACTTCCAGAAAGTGGCAAGAACGCTGGGATAAGTGTGTTCAAAGCCAGGGGGAGGATTTTGAGGGGGATTAATGGCAATGTGTCTTTTACTGTAATAAATTTTTTAATTTAAACATTCACCAATCATTCTTTTGATCACACTTCGTATGTGTGTCTGTGTGTATACATATGTGCATGGGCATGTGTGTGCACACGTTTGTGTGTATTCATGTGTATTATGTGTTTGTGTGTACATGTATGTGTGGTGTGTGTTTGTGTGTGTGTATGTGTGTGTGTGTTTGTCTGTGTGTGTGTAGGCATCATGAGGTTTATGATCTTTCTTCACAGTCACTAAAATCACAGATCAGACCATTTCTGGAGGTGGGACTTTAAAGACCATCTTATCCTCTTTGTCATTTAGGAGGGAGCTGAGTTCCAGAGAGAGGCAGTGACTGTCCAATGTCACTCCTGCGCCAGACCCCAGGGCTCTTGACCTTCAGCCCTGAGAGAACCCTCACCGGCTTTCATGCTGCATCTACAGTTGAAGAGAGAAGCTGACATGGTAGCATCTCAGAGGTAACTTTTAAACTTACTATGGTGCTGCATTATTAATTTTCCAGACAAATCGGCTTATGTCTGTTTTGGTTGCAAGTGACAGAAGGGTGAAGTACAAAAACTAAGTCATTGTCTTATTTGACTGCAGTTGCCAGCTTTGGGCGTAGTTGGATGTAGGCGTCTAAACAATGTTATCAAATGTGGTTTTGGACTCTCATTTTTCTCTGGATTGAGTCCATCTTGGGCTCTTCTCGGTGGGCATTGCCAGTGACACTCTCATCCCTGTTGGTCACAAGATAGCAGCCCCAGCTCTAGTGCTTTAAGGAGAGCAAGCACCTTGGTCCCAGCGTTTTCATCAACATCGTGGCTTCTCATTGGCTCCTATTGAGGCACATGACCACCCCTGAACCAATCACTGTAGCTCTGAGTCCCTGGCTCCCTGCTGGCTGCATGGAGCCCCATCTGAACCTATTGTCTGAGAGTTAGGCAGGGAGTGGGTCCCCAGAGGGAAATGATGCCTTTCCAGAAGAAAATGAACAGATGCTGGGCAGCCAATGCACAGATGTCTGCTTGATCAGCAACCCTATTATGATAAAAATAAGGAGATTAAGGACTCTCAAATGTGCCTAACCTGGGGGGCACACCCCAGTCCTTTGTTCATCAGCACATCTGCATGAGTGATGGCCTTGTTTTTTTCTAGGTGCACAGGGTGGAGCCCAAGGTAAAAGAAATTTCTTGTTTAATTAAATCAATTACTTAATACTCTAAAGCTTTGTGATGATATAAAGTTCAAGCTTTATATACAGGGCACAAGAGGTTTTAATAGACTCGACTTGTGTTCCAAATTAAAACAATGTTAAATTCTTTAGTAACTCTAGCAGGGGGAAAAAAAAGAAAAGAAAGAAAACCCCTCGTATTTCCAAATCACTACCAGTGGAATTTTAAAAATTATTTACACACTTAGCCATGAGTCCCTTTATACATGACAGGTTTGGCAGGAAGGCCTGAAGCAATAATTTAAAACAGAGGTTGGGAGTGTGTATAAGGAATTCCCCCTCTTTTCCAAAATAAATGTACCATCAGATCCACAAAAGAGGTGACTTTTCCTAAGAAAAGACTATAACTTTGGAAACTGGGAGCCTGTAGGTGCTGTATGAGGTGGGTTGACGGCACTGTCTGTGGATTCTCGAATGAAGTGAGTGATACGTTTCTAGGTTTACAGTGGAAAGAAAGACCCATTGCTCCTCACAGAGCATTACATTTAAATTTAGGTCGAACTTACATGCTGACGTGGAATTACTGATACATGGCAGTATCCTTTGTTTGTTTTTGTTTTCAACTCACTGGTCATTATCTAGTGAACTTTACATTTGAGTTTTGTTCTAAAGTACCCGGAAGACTCCATTCTCTGCCCCTGATGCAGACATTCAAAGTTGACAAAGAATGTGTCACCAGGTACCCTTCAGCAAGGGGAGGTGTCGTTGTTGAATGGTTGCGTCTACTTGGGTTACGTGGACATGTGTTCGGGAAGGCTGTGCCATCAGGGACGTGATGGACTCAGATCTCGAAGCCCCTAAAATGTTTCTCCTCAGAGTAAGCATCTATAGATGTGTCCCCTGATCCGGGAGGTCATTTTGCCCACCCAGCAGGCTGGAAGTGCTGGTGAATTACCACCCGCCCCAGAAGCCCCCAACCCGTGATTCTGGGCGCTTGATGTGTCAGTTTCCAGTTCCCCAGCTCCTCAGGTGGCCTAATCTTTTTTTTCAAAAAAATTTTATTTTGGAATAATTTTAAACGTACAGAAAAGTTGCAAAATAGCACAGAGGGTTTCCATATTCCCTTCACCCAGCCTCCCTGATGTTGAAACCTTACACAGCCACAGTACAACGATTAAGATGCAGAAATTGACGTTGATGTGACCCTGTTAAACAAGAATTTGAATTTCACGCGTTTTTCTACTGAAGGCCTTTTTCTGTTCCAGGATCCATCCAGGACCCCATATGGCCGTTCATTGTCGGGTCTCTGATCTCCTCCGATCTGTGACAGTTTTCTCAGTTTTTCCTTGTCTGTCATGACCTTGACGTTTTTGAAGAGTGCTGGTCAGTGATTTCTGAGAATGGCCCTCATTTTGGGTTGTCTGGTTTCCCCATGTTTAAAATGAGCATATGTGTTTTTGGCAAGAATGATGGCATCTTAGCAGGGGGCTCGTGCTGTCAACAAGCCTTACGACTGGTGACATTAACCTTGAGCCCTTGGTTCAAGTTGTGCGCCTGCCAGCTTTCTCCTTTGTAATAGCACCATTTTCCCCTTTGCAATTAATAACTCCCTTAGGGGAGACACTCTGAGACCTTGCAAATATCCCATTTCTCCTCACACTTTGGGACTTGCCTGCAGCAATTAACTCGTGTGGTGTTTGCCTAACAGTGGTTTTCTATTTCCTTTATTTACTCATTTGGAATTTATGCATCTATTATTTTAGTGTATTTCTATTTTTATTTTTTTATGTAAATATTACATTCTTTGATTGGAATGCTACTTTAAGGAAGAGCCGTCCGTTCCGGGTGGGGTAATGCTGGGGCGCCGTTGCCTGGAAATTTCCTCATGGGGTTGAGCTCCATTGCCCACAGGGTAGCTGGCATGCCATGGCAGACCCTTCACTGGCTTCCCCCCTTTCCTGCCTCACTTCCCATCCCCTAGTGCTACGTCCTGCACCTTCCAAACAGTGTGCCTACCCCCAGATCCTGACCCGGGGTCTGTTTCTCGGGGAGCGCAAAGACAGCTTCTCTCCCGGTAAAAGCATTTCATCCTGCTGAGTAGACGGGGCAGGGATGAAGACACGCGGCCCCCGGGGAGAGCGGTGGTGGTTGAACAGCTACACAATGAAAGCGATTGGGGTAAAATCATGAATGAAGCCTGGACTCCATGGATGTCCAGTCTATTCCCCCAATAATCTGGTTAAGTCGTCTTTCCCTTGCATTCTGCCCAGATGAATGCAGCCCAGTGGGTTATATTTTACAGACGCTGGAAGACCCCCCACAGAACGTTCCAAAGAAATGAGATTCTTTTAGCATAAATTCAACTTCTCGTGGCCAGCACTGGGTTCTCACACAGCTGGACCTTGGGCTGTTTACTAGAAGATTCGAGGGTGTCCGGCAGAGACGGATGGAGCTGTGAGGAGCCAGAGGGCTCCCGTCTGTTACATTTTAGGCCATCAAGTGACTGACAAAACAAAGCTAAATGGAGCTAAATGTTGGCAGTGAGACCTTGGCAGCTGGCTTAGAGGGTCAATGGATTTAACAGATGTTGGAATTGAGCCTGCTATCTGACGTTCAGAGACACGCAGTGTCTTCACCTTTGGTTTCTAGGAAACCTGGGATGGGGGGAGTAAATGTGCCAAGGGCTGTAGTGTTGTTTCGCTTGGTGTCAGCACAGATGACAGTGAGTAGAGAGCCCCCCACCCCCACCCCAGCGAGGTCACTGGGAGATGGTGAGAGCGTAAGCAGTTCATTAGAAAGGAGTCAGTGCCGTGGATAAAACAGCAGTTGCCCCAGACAGCCCGTTGTAACTTTCACCAATTTTGGCATTTACACATTATTTTAAACTGAAAATATTATCGAAGGAAAAAAAAGACATTTTTTTAAAATTTCAGGTTCTTAGGAGATCAAAGAGAAAGAAAAGGAAGATGCTATGAGAAACACAAATCTAATACAGTACACATTTGCACCAAGTGTGTTTAGGGAGCCAGGATTTGGGGGGAAATTTTGAAAACTAATCCGTTACCTGGACTGTACAGTACGGAACACCTGTCCGCACACTTTGGGGAAGAACTCTGCAATCGCACACTGTTTTCTGCCGCACGTTGTAAGAGTATTCAGACTAAGCTGGGTCAAGGCAGAGTCACCTCACGGCCAGTCAGCCAAGCAGGTTATGAGAAAACCTTCGGTGTTCAGACCTTGTTGGATTTTGGATTTGCAGACAAAGGACTGCGGACCTAAATCTCCTTTTCCAGCCTGACATTAGAAATGAGCCTCACCCCCAGAAGCCTGTGGGATTATTCTTCCTTCACTAGAACAGTTTGCACCAGCATCTTTGACGGGCCCTGCTTTGGGGTGAGAAGCAGGAACCGGGATGACCCCACCAGGTGGGAGTGTCAGCAAGCTGGAGAGGCGGTCACGGAACCCACAGTCACGGCGGGTTTGCCCCCCCTCCTCCCCAGGGTCTGACCAGGGTCCCGGGGGCTGGCGACAACCCCGCCCCTTTGCCATCCTTTAGGATATGCGGCCTCCAAGATACCCGAAAATGGCCCCGTTTCCTTGGAGGGTTCCTCCGAAACAGAGAGTGGTTTGGCTATGGAAAGAGACACTTCGCTGCAAGGAAAAATATACATCCGCTGTCGGTTTATTTTCATTTTAGCCACACAGTCTTCTAAGGGGTGGGCACTGAAGAGTCGAATTTGATCTGCGCCCTTTAGAGAACTGAGTTGAAGCATATAAGTAGGGCTCTGAAAACATAATGGAACGCAGACCCCTTTCTTGCAGAAAAGACATTTTAAATAAGAGGTCTTTCAGGTCCCCCCCTCTCCTCCCTTTGACTAACCATGACACTGGCCACTCAGATCCAAGGCCCACGCTGCTGGGGGTTCATCGGGGCCGGACCGACACACTTTTCACGGAATCAGCAAGTCCGTGCTTTGTGTCTGTTTCCTGCTTCTACTGTAACAAATTGCCACAAACTCGGTGGCTGAACACAACACACATTTATTATCTTGCGGTTCTGGAGACCCAGGGTCTGAAACGGGTCTCCCCGGGGCTGCAGTCGAGATGCCAGCAGGGCTGGGCTCCATCTGGGGGCTCCAGGCGAGAATCTGTGTCTCGTCTTTTCCAGTTTCTCGAGGCCACTCCCACTCCTTGGCTGGCGGCCCCTTCCTGCATCTCCAAAGTCAGCAGTGGCCATCCCAGTCTTTCTCAGCTGCATCCCTTCCACCATCTCTTCTCCTCTTTTTTTTTTTTTTTAAAGATTTTTTATTGGGGAATTGGGGGGATGGGAACAGTGCTGGGGAATTGGGGGAAGGGGAACAAACAAGTTGCTGTCGTTTTGTTCTTCAATCTAGTTGTGGAGGACGTTGCTTCACTGGCCCAAGTTGGCACCATCATTGCGCTCTTCTCTGGCGAGGCAGATCAGTCGCCGGCTTCTGGACGGCCGCTCACTGCGGCTGCTGGCCGCTCCCGCTGGCTGCTGGCTACATACGGTAGCCCATGGCAACCCACTGCAGCAGGGGCTGCAGCCCACGCCGTCGCCGGCGACTCATGGCAGCCCAGCTCCAGGTTGAGCTGTTGTTCAGCATCTTAGCTGTAGAGGGCAGTGTCACTGGCCCTCATATGTGGGATCCGAACCGGGGCCCTCTGGCATCCCAAGCGAGTTCTTAACCATCGCGCCACTCGGCCGGCCCTCTTCTCCTCTTTTAAGGACTTTGTGATTCCATTGGGTCCACCTGAATAATCCAAAATAATCTTATCTCAAGGTCAGCTGCTTAGCAGCCGTAATTCCACATGTCACCTTAAATCCTCTTTGCCATGCAACATAACACATTCACAGGTTTCCAGGGGTTAGGACGTGGGTGTCTTTGCAGCTGGAATACCCAGGTTATTATACCCAGGTTACAGAGGAGGAAAAAAGAGGCTTATCAAATCAAATGAATTAATTTGGTTTTAATCACGTGTGGCCAGAGGCTACCATCATGAACAGCACAGCTCTATTAATTAAATCAATTAATTCAATTAAAATTATTTATTGAAGTGTGGGCAATCTCGCCCTCTATGTTTTGAATGTCAACCCAGAAATCATCGTCTGTTCTTTTTCAAAGGCCCATCGCTTGCTAACAGTCTGCCTGGTGTTAGAAATAAGGTCCCCTCCAAGAGGTGAGCTGGGCTACAGAAGGTGTGGCAGGTGAGCCCAGGGCTGTCTGCACCCCAAGAATGCTCCCCAACCCTTTTCTGCTGGGGCCCAACCCTGGGCCCCTGCGGGTCTCCGGGCAGGAGAGTAGCTCCAAGTTCTAGGAAATAACAGAAGGGTTTTTTGAACCAGAAAGGAAAACCAGAGATGGAAGGAATGTGAGCAAACAAAGCGGGGTTATACCCAGCCCCTCATCCTCACAGCCGCACACAAGTTGGGCCCAGATAAATGCAGACCTCACCTGGGCGCCTCCAGGCTGAGGCCACCCAACCCCGGGGCTCCCAGGGACGCACGTTGTCCTGCGCTTTCATCCCCTCAGTGACATGTGTGGGACGGGCACCTCGTGCTGCTTTGGCCACTGGCGCCATTGCCCGTCACCTGTGACCCAGGGTCTCCTGCACATCCCTCTTCACACCGATAAAGATCCTTTTGTGCGGCTGTGAATTCCCCAGCGCAGGGGCCAGTGTGCAGAGCAAACAAACCTGCCAGGGGAAGACAGAACTTTCCAGAATTCCTGGCCTCCTCCCGAGCAGTGTGATGAGTACCACGTTTCACAGTTTATAAAATGACTTTTCTTTTGGTTTTCACGAGGAAATTTTTCCAAGGGAGGTTTGAGAAAGGTCAATGATGCTTCCAGAATTATTTAATGGCAAATGTGGACCAGATCTTCCCAGTTGCCTCCAGGGGCCAAATAGGGGCTGGCAGGTCCCCGTCCGCAGGACAGCTGTCCCACCTGCACAGGAGAGTCTCCCATCAAGAAGGACAGAAAAATCTTTCTTTTCAGCCAGGGGCAAAAATGTTAAGTTCATCCACGTATGAATTACAGTCATTAGAGCAAAGTGTAAATTAGTCTGCCTTTCACAGATTAATTGCGCAATAAGCGTTAAAGCCAGAATGATAGGAATGAGAAATATTTAGTTTATCGTGTAAGAGTCACGTTAAAAAAAATACTGGGAAAGACCAAGGGCTGGTTAAAATAAAAAGCAGGATTCCACCCTGCGGGCCACATGACATCTGCTGCCAGGTCAGTTTCCACCTCTCGCTTTTGCTATGGTTTCGCTCAGCTTCCGTTACTGGTATTTTCGATTTCTTTCCATTGATTTTGTTCATCAAGCCCTCAATTTTCAGGTCTCGTCCTTGAGTTGATGTTCACCCTTTCTTCCCAACATCCGTCAGTCGGAAACGTGTTTCCGTATTGCCCTTTTCGACTCACATTGAGCTGAATTTTTTTAATCTTTAAAAAAAATGGATATAACATGTAAGGGAGTTAAGAAGAAAACAAATCCACAAAAATGGTCTATGTTTCATATAATTCCTGCGCACATTAAAAAGCCCTAAATTTTATAACACTTGAAAATTCAAACAGTGAGGAAAAGCATGACATGGAAAATGAGCTCCGCTCCTTTACCCCACAGGCCCTCCTTCACAGGGCTTCCAGATTTAGCAAATTAAGATACAGGACGCCCAGGTAAATTTGAACGTCAGATGAAAAACAAATGCCTTTTTTTTTTAAAAGCATAAGTATATCCCACATATTGCATCGGACATACTTATACTAAAAGTTATCTGTTGATCTGAAATTCAGCTTTAACTGGGCCTTCTGTACTGTGCCTGGCAATCCCGCCCCTCCCCCACCCTGGTCCTCTCCCCAAAGGTAATGGCTCTCAGTGCGTCTGTGGGGGGAGGTCCCTAGCAGTAAGGCTGGGGGACAGAAGAATCTAGCTGAATTTAGACTGGGTTGGGGAATTTACCGGAGTAAGCTGAGCTCTGCTGTAAGCGTCTTTCTGCCTGCCTTCTTGGGGAGTGTGCCTTAAAGTGCCGGCAGCAGGTGGGTCCTGGCAACAAAGAAAACAATCCACAGAAGGAAAAGACAGCCTACAGAGTGGAAGAAAATATTTGCAAACTGTCTATCTGACGAAGGGTTAATATCCAAAATATACAAGGCATTCCTACAACCCAACAGCAAAAAAAACCCAAAAAAATAAACAACACAAATAACCTGATTTACAAATGGGCAAAAGACTGGAACAGACATTTTTCCAAAGAAGACAAGGAAATGGCCCACAGGTCCATGGAAAGATGTTCAATGTCACTGATCATCAGAGAGATGCAAATCAAAACCACAATGAGATACCACCTCACATCTGTTAGGATGTCTATTATTAAAAAAACAAATGTAGGTAAGATGTGGAGAAAATCGAACCCTTGTGCACTGCTGGTGGGAATGTAAATTGATGCGGCCACGACAGAAAACGGTATGGAGGTTCCTCAAAAAATTAAAAGTAGAATACTGTATGAGCCAGCAATCCCGCTTCTGGATATACTCATATACCTGAACGCATTAAAATCAGGGTCTCAAGAGAGACCTACACTCCTGTGTTCATTGCAGCATTATTCACAATATCCAAGACAGGGAAGCCACCGAAATGTCCTTCTGCAGAAGAACGAATAAAGAAAACGTGATACAGGCAATGGAATATTATTCAGCCTCACAAAAGAAGGATATTATGCGATATTCGACAACCTGGCTGGACCTGGAGGACACGATGCTAACGTGAAAGAAGCCATAACAGGACAAAGACTGCATGATACCACTGATATGAATGGAAAAGAGTCAAACTCAGAAGCAGAGAGCGGGATGGTGGTTGCCAGGGGCTGCAGGGAGGGGAAACAGGAAGGAATTAGTGAAAGGGTACCAAGCTGGATTATGCAAGGTTAGTAAATTCTGGAGATCTCCTATACACCACAGTGCCTGCAGCTAACAGCACTGCGTTATGTGCTTAAAAATGTGCTAAGAGGGTAGAGCTTATGTTAGGTGTTTTTATCACACACGCAAATAAGAATGAATAAAGGCGGGGGAAATGTTTGGAGGTCATGGGTATGTTTATCGCGTAGATTGTGACCATGGTTTCACGGGTTTATCTCCACATTCATTATGTCGTGGACATTGACTATACACAGCTTCAAAAAAAAAAAAAAGAGTTGAGCCTTATCTCCTGCCTACCTGGGCTGCTGGGAGTTGAGCATGGGCCAGTAGACTAGGAAAATGGATTTTATTTCAGGAGGCGGATTTTTTCTAGAGTCTAAGGTTTGAATGATATTGGCCACTTTGGATTTGTGAATTGATGGCTCTTGCTGCGTCTTGTGTTGAAACACAGGGTTTTGTTATGATTGATCGCTTGGAGAACTGATGTCGTTGACTTTTTCGTCAGTCCTCGATTTTGATCATGCTGACGTAGTGGATGAGGGCAGCCATTTTTCTTTTCCTTCTTTTCGTTTCCTCCCAAGCCTTCCCTTCTCTGGGTCATCCCCAGACATTAGCCAGAAGTCATTGTCGTCCGTTCTATCTTGTGTCCCCACCACCTGCTCTTCCAAGTGTACCCAGATGCCCCCCGCGCACCCACCCCACCCTCCCACCCCAATGCCCACTGAGAACCGTGAGACCTAAACAGTGCTTTTCAACCTTCATAAATCACCTCAGCCCATTTTTAATGTTCCCATCCATTACACTTGCACTCAGAGGTGCAAGTCAAAATATGTAACACCTGGTAAGGCCAGGCAGCTGACGGATCAGAATTTGATCTTGACCCTGAGCCTGGTCTTGGAAGCCCCGTGCTGTGCCAGAAATCAACCCTTTCCTTACTGAACCTGAGTGAGGTGTGGGGGGAATGGGTGTCCCAAGGCAGCAGGAGGGCATGTGGGTAGGCCTCCGCTGCCTACCAAGCAGAAATGCATTTTGACGTTTTCACACCAGGTAGTGTTGTAATGCCAGATCCCAGCTGAATCTCAGCTTTGCATATGTATCACTGAAAAACACGTTTCATAAAATAAAACTTATACCTTTTCTGCTGTGACACACTCTGACATCTTTATTCTGTCTTGTTCCATTCCATCCTGCCCCAACCCATTCTTTCACCTAAAAAATAAAATGCTCACTCAGACCTTCTAAATGGATTTTATAACCTACTAATGGTTGGTGACCCACAGTTTGAAACAGCACTCAAATCTGTTAGTTCTCAAATGTCCCCCTACCTAAGAAGTACCTGGGGGGCTTGTTACATTGTAGAGTCCCATTCTGTTCTTCTGGCCTGTAGCCTGCATTTCAGAAGTCCCCAAAGTGAGGCCGATGCAGGTGGTTTAAGATAACTCTTGCAGAAACACCCACCCAGCAGAATGTGAAGTGCATGCGCGCGCGCGCGCACACACACACACACACACACACACACACACACACACACACACAGATCCATGTGTCTAATCTGTATTGAAGTCATCTGGGAGGATACTTCTAGTTGTGAGCAACTGAAAGCTCAATTTAAACGGACTAAAACAGTACAACAAATTTACTGACTTGTAACTGAGAAGCCCAGGGCCACTGGCTTCAGACAAGGCAGGATCCAGCAGCCCAGGTGACATCCTATGGCGCTACTTTCTCTCTCTGCGTTTACCAGCTCTGCCTTCTTAGTATGGGCATCATCTTGGTCTGTCGTCAGGACCTCCCAAGGCTGCATGCTTCCTTGGTCACATCCAACAGGAAAAGAGGAAGTCTACATAAACGAACATTTGGAATTGAGTCTCATTGTCCTATGACCTGATTTGAACCCAGCCTGGAAGTAGGACACTGGGGCACGCTGACTGGTTTATGGCCATTAGACCCCACCCTAGAGGAAGGGGTGAGGTCAATTCCACACAAGCCCTGACTGTTCAGGGGCCCTCTGGGAGTGGGGAGGGGAGCATAGACGCTTGGGCTGGCAAGGGATCAACCATGTACCTCCATGTACTGAGACCACACCTCTCTAGTGATTACAGCTTTGTAGCATGTTTTAACATCTCATTGCTGCCCTTTTACACAATTCCATGGCTTTTCATTTTAGATGAATTTTAGCATCAGCTTTTCAAGTCATATTAGACGCCCTCTTGGGAGTTTGCTTGGAATTGCATGGGAGTTCTGGATTAAAGTGGGGGTGAAATCAACTCTTTACAGTGTTTCTTACCCAGAGAACGAGATAACGCCTTCCATTTTGTCGGGTTTGCTCATGGTTTCCAATAAGGCTTTGTCATTGTCGTCACATAGGTCTTGGGCGTTTCTTGTAACTTTATGGCTCAGTGTATTTTCTAATTTATGTTGTTGACACGGATGGATCGTTTTGTCCCTGACATCGTGTAACTGACTGAGCCTGTTATGAAGGAGAGTTCCTGGTACTTGCGTATTTGTCTTATATCCGGCCACCTTCGTAAGCTTTCTATTAGTTATGACACTTTCTCAGCTGATTCTCCTCCTGGGATCTTTGCCTCCCTTCCCTCCTCAGAATCTCCGCCGTTTGCTCATTCTCTCCTCTCAGGAGTCCTAGGTAGTTTCTTAACCATCAGTTTTCTCCACCTCCTCAAAAAGTCCCTCTTTGCATGCCCCACTCCATCCTACATGGCCCACCCCCCACCAGAGCCCCTCTATGCCATGAGTCAAAACATATTCCCCCTCTTCAGGTTTAGCGTAAAGTATGAAGTGGACAGTTTCCCTCCAATTTCCCTTAATGTATAAAATTCTCTGTGGGATGCAATCAAGGGCTATTATTTACAAGCTGCCAGACGTCAGGGTAATAATTGGTCTCCTAGTTGGCATCCAGTTTAATTGCCTAATGGGGCCAGTGGAAATACCACCATGTTTCTGGGAGACAAACTCTTTCAGGAGTGGGGGAGGGTGTAATGTGGCCCTCCTTGTTAAAACTCCAGTAAATGTTTTCCTGCCATTGCTTTTGGAGAATAGGAAAGCAAGTATTTTCCCCAAAACTTTGTTAGATTTTTTTTAATTGCATATTTTACCCCCTGCAACAGGTCAGATAGCATGGAAGTAGGTTGTTCATTGTAGCAGTTCAAATAACATAGAAATACAAAGAATATGTTCATAACCCCCCCAACCCTCACCCCTCATCCCCTCCCCGCCACCCCAGGTAACAAATAGTAACAGTTTAGTGGTATCCTTCTATTCCATAAGTTTTAGGCATATTTATTGGTTTTTATTTCTTAAAACCAATGACAGTATATTATTCATGTTACATCCTATTGTTCTGTATAAAAATAAACTTTTAATGTTAGACTAGTTTTAAAGTCACAGAAAAGTTGCCAAGATAGCACGGAGACTTCCCATATGCTCCTCACCTAGTTTCCCCTAATGTATGTTTGGCAGACACAAGACACCAGCCCCAGCACGTGACTGTTCCTAAACTCTACCTTTCATTCAGCTATCACCAGTTTCCCCCCAATACCTTTCTGCGTTCTAGGACCCCACCAGGACATGACACTGCGTTCATTTGTCATGACTCCTAAGCTTCCTCCAATCTAAGACAGTTCCTTCGTCCGTTTAGGTCTTTCATGACCTTGACACTTTGGAAGAATACCGGCCAATTATTTTGTAGCGTGCCCTCCGTCTGGATTTGTCTGATGTATTTCTCTTGCTTAGACTGGGCGTTAGGTTTGGGGGAGGAAGACCACGGAGGTGAATTGCTGTTCTCATGATGTCGTACCAGCAGAACCCGTGATTGGAATATTACTGATGATGGTAACTTTCATCCCACGCTCTTCGTTTTCTACCTTAATTCTTTTTTAACAGCTGCCTAATATTTGACAGTGTCAGTGAAGCATGGTTGGTTGCAGCCTTCCAGAGCTCTGATAAAAATGTGAAAACTCTCAACTTGATGCCCGAGTAAGAGCAATTCTCAATATGTATGTTGAACTGCGGTGACCCCCACTTGTTCACTGTGAGTGAGAGTTCAAGTTGGGGGCCCCAGTGCAGGAAGAGGTGCCTTCAAGGAGGATAAGGGTGAATCGGCAGAGGCCAGTAGAACCAAGTGGGGAAACCTCCAAAGAGTGGAGAAAAGAGTGGAAGAATGATTGGGCCGTAAGTATGACTTTAGTACAAGCGAGGAAATATAAGTGGCAGGATTCAGGGAGAGGGGTAAGGAGGACCATGGGAAGCTTTGGGAAGGACCCCATTAAGTCCAGCTGGCACCTTGAGGAATTCCAGTGACGCCTTGGCTCAGGGGGCAGTTGGAAGAAGGAATCCTGGGAGTCAGGAGGCCTGGGGCTCTCTGTCTTTTGTCACATCACCCATGTACCATCCCCAAGGGCAGATGCCAGCCTTTCGGCCATCCTGTTGGCCAGAGCATGTGCTGCCCCTCAGGGAGGTGGGGGGAGGGTCCTGCAGAAGTGATGAATCCAGGTATTTCCCAGAAGTTCTTTGTTTCATATGGAGGGCTGGGGTTCCCCCTTCCCCTTCCACCAGATGAAAGCCATCTCCCCCCCAACCCCCCACCTTAGGAAACCTGGAGTCTACATTGCAGGATGGCTTGTCATTGAGATGTCAGCGTTTTCATACATACTGGACGGAGTCACCGAGCTTTTGAAAATGAAAAGCTCGGGGTCACTGCAATTTTCTCTTTCTTTCCTGACGGAAGAGGTGCCTTGGATGTTTGTGGCCAGGAACTC
>NW_017731478.1:1110300-1144961 GCF_001890085.2 Hipposideros armiger | reverse complement strand
ACCCCTCCCGTCCCAAGCAGACAGAAACCAGATCCCGCCCCCCACACAATGAACTTTCAAATCAGGAACACATGAGGCTTTGTCTAAAAGGTAACCGATGTCAGAGAGAGCACACTGCCAATTCAGTCATCTCCCTTCCTCCTGGAGGACGCAGCTTAGTTCAGACCTAATGATCGCATCTTGGCGCTTACATGTTGTTTGCGTAGACGCTTCCGGGGGTGGACACACCGTCAGCTGGTCTTTCTGATACGTGGGCTGTCTCTCAGTGGTGGTGCTTTGCTCTTTCCCCGACCTGCTTCTGCAGACCTTCAGCCATTAGAAATACACCCTCGTTTCTTAACGTGATCTGTATTCAATTGGGCGACTCGGCCCACGGCCATATGCCTTTGTCCAGACAGTTATATTAGCAGCATCAGCATGCTCAGAGTGTCAGCTCTCACCTCAGCTGTCGGAGGGAGAGAGGCCCTGTCCCTCGCACGTATTTTGATGAGAATGTGATGATTAGAAGGTCAGAATGACTAATTTTCTTCTTTTTCACTGAGGCAAATGCACGCAATGTAAAACGAACCACTGCAAATAGAATAATTCAGGGACATTTAGGGCGTTCAGCTTGTTGTCTAACCCCCACGCCTATCGAGTTCCAATACATTTTCTTCTCCCCAAGAAGGCCCGTACCCATTAGATAGGCGCTCCCCTCCCCCCCCCAGCCCCTGGCAACCACCAGTCTGCTTTCGATCTCTTTGAATTCGCCTGTTCTGGACATTCCATATAAATGCAGTCACACAATATGTGACTTTTTGTGACTGGCTTCTGTCACTCAGCATCATGTTTTCAAGGTTCATCCACACTGTAGCGAGTATGAGAGCTTCATCACTGTTTACGGCTGAATCATATTCCACTGTGTGGATGGACCACATTTTATCTCTCCATCCACTGGTGGATGTTCGAGTTGTTCCCACTTTTTGGCTGTGAACATGCGTGTACACGTATTTGAGGAGGGAGTGATTCTTGAGACAAAGGGTCAGCAAGACCGTTATCTCATCAAGGAAAGGTTCCCAGGCTCTGTCCTTCCCCTACTGGCGTCACAGACCAGTTTTCTAAATAATAATAATAATAATAATAATAATAATAAAAATAATAATGCTATTAACCAGCCTTCACAATAATCTTTGCTCATTGTCACCACCGTCCATGTTAATAAAATAGTCCATTGCTAGTACGGTGCTTAGAATGGTTACAGACGCATGGATAACTTCAAAACAGGCAAATAATTATTACTAGATGGATGGACTTTGGCTAAACTCCTGGCTCTGTCACTTACTCTGTAGGAAGCGTCAGCTGAGTCACTGAGCAGCCTCACCAAACTGTTAGCACCTGAGAAGCGAGCATTAAAAATAATGCCACCTCCCAGCATTCTGGGGAAGAGCACTGCAGTGAGAACATAAAATACTGAACAGTGTCAGGCACATGATGAAAGCTCATCACATGGGGGTGAGTTCCTTATTCTTTTGTAACTGTCCCAGGTTTGGTGGTGGGACCCAAGCATCCTGAGTTCCATCCTAGGTACACGTGGTGTTGTGGTCTCCAGGATTTAGCATGAGTATAGGGTGATATTGTAACCAATTGGGGGATTCTGTGAGATGATCTCTTTTTTGAGAGTTCAGCTGTTCCTTTCTTTGGAGGGATGTTTCTGTATGATTGTCTGGAGGAGACAAAAGGCGACCAGTATGAGTTCTCTACCCATCTCTCCACGTCTGTCTGTTGTCCAGCTGTCTCTCTCGGCCTCTCTGACTCTCTTTGGCTCCCTCTCTCTTTCAGACCTGCTGCCAAATCAACCTAAACTTTGACTGACCCCATGTTGCTTGTAGGTGACACCAATCTTTTCTAAATACAGGCTGAGCTCAAAATCTGTTACAGAAACACTCAGAAAGTCTGTGCGTGGTTATCTCTGAACTGAATCAAGCCAGGAATTTGGGCCCATTTTCATTTTAACCTGATTGTTATTGGCGTTTGATCAGATACAGACTGACAAGGAGAGTCTCTGTTTGTCAAGGCGAAGACCAAAAGAATTGGAAAAAGATGAACTTTCACATGTTTTACGTTTAGAACAGGTAGTTCCCCTAGCCTGCGGAGAAGCTGACTATTGAACTCGTTGGCATGACAGCTCTTTGTGAGGGGGATGGATAGGAAAGTGTCACTAAGGACGATGCTGGAGGCATGTTGGCTTTCAACTGAACAGCCATGTGCCCTATTCCATGCCCACCCCTCCCCACCCAGATGTAGGTAAATCCTGATTGGTTGAAGTACACATGTGGCCCCAGCCCCTTTTGTGACATGTGATCCAGTTCTGGCCAATGAGATGTGAGAAGTCTGCTGGGGGCTTCTGGGAAAAGGTTCTTAGCTCCTGAAAAGAGACACAAGGAAGAGACGGCCCCCTTTTCACCTATGGATGTTATGTGTTGATGTCTGCCTGGAGCTGTGGCATCCATCTTGAGACCATGAGGAGTGATACTGAGGATGACAACAAGAAACATGGAAAGAAGCCGTGTCCTTTATGTCATCATTGAGACATTGAATTAACCAACCCTGGAACCGCTCTACCTCTGGATGTCTTATCGGGGGAGATAATCAATGTCTTTATCATTGAAACCCTTTTATTTGGACTTCCTGGTACTTCAAACTACGGGCATTCCAACAGAAACAATGTCTGATGGCTCCAAGTCATGCTGAATAGAAGTCACAGATGGGACAACTGGCTGGTCAGTTGAGTCTTGGGAGAATCCCATATGGATTAACCCGCCATTTCCTGTCCCACTATCTGTGCCTGTATCAGGATGGCGCAGCCTTTGCCAGGCTCCTGAAAGGAAACAAGCTTCTTCCCAAGAACCCCCCACCCCCTTGCGGTTTCAAGAGGACCTGCCCACGAAAACAGTAGAACAGGAAGCGGTCGCTCAGTCTCTGCCTCAGACCTTCTCACCTGGATGCCGCCCGCTCTTGCCTCTGCCTCATGTGTTCAGCGGGCATCTCCTAAGTGCCTGCTGCGTGAGGCCGTTTTGGGGAACGCAGGAGCTGGTGATTGGCAAGTGCGTAGAAGAGTGCCCGGTGCGGAATAAGTAAACGTGGCTGCCACCGGCATCACTTCTTCTCACTGCAGGGCAGTGTCACCAGCAGGGGTGCATCTAGCCGTCAGTGCCCTGTAATCGCTCTGCAGTGCCTGAGGGATATCCTCTAAGAGAACTAAAGAAATGACAAGGGGGGAGAAGGGAGTACTGGGACAGGGAGGAGACAGAGTGCAGAGAGGTGGAGAGAGCAAGAGGAAAGGAGGGAGGGAGAAAAAGCAGCCATCATGGGGGAGAGAGGACCCCTGGGTCCCCCGGAGCCATCCGCATCCTGGTTGGTGGAGGGCATTTCCAGGGGCGCTGGGATCAGAGGTGGCCCTCACTGGCCTTTCAGTCCTGTTGAGTACCTGCCCTGGAACCAGCCGGCGTCCTCTAACTGGGAGCAGTGGAGACTCAAAGACTTTTGCAATATATATGGTTTCCAGAGCCTTCTTCTTCCTATAGCTTCTGTTTTTCTTATTAAGTACTGTTTCTAAATTTGTAGCTGAAAGAAAGACAGCGAAACTGCTGAAGCAAGCCCTTGTCTGCCCAGCCCCATGCTCGCACCCTGCAAAGCTTTGGGAGAGCAGCAGGTCTGTGCATGTAGAGACGCTCTCTGGCCATAAAGCTTCCAGATGACCTGGCAAGGGAGCTGGGCCTTTCATCCGAGTGTCCAGATGAATGCTGCCTCTGAGCATTCGAAGGAGCCATGAGGTCTGACATACCCACAGCCCTTTCTCCCTGGCTGAACCCCCAAGGTCTGTTTCTGTTGTTATATCTGGGGCGCTTCTCAACAGGAAGGGAGAAGAGGCCTGTTGTAAAAAATTCTGTGAATTG
Source organism: Hipposideros armiger (assembly GCF_001890085.2). NCBI lineage: Eukaryota > Metazoa > Chordata > Mammalia > Chiroptera > Hipposideridae > Hipposideros > Hipposideros armiger. The sequence goes on along the minus strand of NW_017731478.1, from coordinate 1,141,026 downwards.
AATTCAGATCAGCAGCCGTGAAGAATATCGGGGCCACAGGAGGGGTGGTCTGGGACCTGCCATCTAGCCACCGTTTCCTGAGCCGGAAAAAGCAAGGGAGCAAGAAGGAATTGTTTCCTGCCAAAGTTGAAAGGCTGCGATGAGGTGAAACGTGCCACCCAGGACAGGGGAGCTGACCCAGAGGCTTGAATTTCCTGCTCGTGTCATGGGGGGGACACATCCCCTGAAACTATAGGACCCTGGGTCCTCCCAGGGCTGATGCTACCAGCCCCAGGTCCAGCATGTGGCTTTGCCCTGGGGAGCTCGCAGCTTGTCCTAAGGGAGGGTCATGGAATTTCCAACAGTGGCTGTGTCTCCACCCACATGGAGCTGTGACACTAAATGTGAAGACTCTGTCCTTGCCAAGTTCATGATCAAGTCCCCCCCTGCTCTCCTCCACCTGTGGCTGGAATGAGGTTAGCCGCAGTATCGGTGCTGTGGTAGCATTTGAATGACTCTGGGAAAGCTCTGAGTCGGCGACATCTAGTTGCATACCTAGATAGCCAGTATGTCCTTCTTCCTCAGAAGCAGAGACCAGCATTCCGTGACTTCCCTTCGGGCTAAGTACACCCATGTCACAGTTCTGACCAATAGAAGGGGAAGTGCTATGTGGCACTTCCAAGAAGCCTTCTTAACGAGAGCTGACTCAGCGGGGAGATGGGCCCCATTTGTTCTTCCCTCCTTACTATTGACTGGAAGATAGGCCTGATGGCTGGAGCGCCAGCAGCGACCTTGGACCATGAGATGCCCTCGAGGATGGAAGCCACGTGCTGGGAGAATGAAGCAGATATGTCAAAGGAACCTGAGTCCCCGATGGCAGCATGGAGCCACCATGCCAACCTCGGGCTGCCTATTCACAGGCTTCTTTTATGTGAAAAAGAACTAAACTTGTATTCCGTTCAGCCCACTGCCCATGTGGGTTTTCTGCATTTGTCACCAAAGGTATTCCTAGTTGATAGACATGTTCCGATGGTCTCCCTCTTATCCAGGTGACACTGTGTGTGGAAGTCACCTACTAGAATTCGTTCTTTTGTGCTAAGCTCGCCCTTTCTGGCACACTGACCCATACGAAAGTGGAAGCAGATGACAGATGAGGTTCACCTTTGAAGCTTCCGAGTTTGGGTCTCTGCTTCCAGGATTTAGTGTGTTCCCTTTTCCCTTGCTTTGATTTGCTTTCAGTTTCCTGCCAAGTAATTTTCCCCAGCTGATAATTTATTACATCGCGTGGGATCTTTGGTTTCAATCAGTTTGTCGTTCCCTGCTAAATCACTCCTAATTTTGACAAGCATGTCGTAATAGCTTCTATCTTAGGAAAACCAAAACATCCTCCCTTGACGCTGCATCCCTCTATAGCTTATTGACCCATTTTTGTGCTCCGCTTTATAGCCAAAATTCTGGAAAGATTCCTCGATACCAGGGCTAGGCAACTGAACAACTCCAAAAAGTAGCACTCATATCATGGGCTTATCTTAAGGGCACCCCCGAGTTGCGCAGTGCACAACCTGGATATCTGCACACAGGCTTGATCTCTACTCACCTCTTCCAGTTCCTTAACTCCCAGTCTCCTTTGAGCCTCATCTGATCAGGCAGCTGCTTCTACCGCTTTACAAAAACAGCTCTTAATGAATGATTAGTCCTCACCTGACTCGGTCTACCAGCAGCATTTGTCAATCATGCTTTCCTCTTAAAATGCTTTCTTTCCCTGACTTCTGGGATTCCTTTCTCTGAGGCTTCTTCCTACCGCCCCCGTTGCAATTCCTCAGCCTCTTTTGAGACATCTTCTATGCAACTGCTGTTTATTGCTATATCCTCAGCATCCTGGCAGGCGGCAGGCATTCAATAAACACGAAAGGCACTGAATGAATGGGTGCATAGGGGATTGTAGCTAAAGGAGCTAATGTCAAACAGTGGAATTATAGGCACCGTGACAACAGCGTTGATGATTGTGGGGCAGGGTGGTTATTTCTCCTAACTTCTAAAACATCAGAGAAGTCGGAAAGGCCGCAGAAAGCTACTTTCTTTCTTTACATAGAATAGGTCAGTTCCTGTGTCTAGGTCCCACGTTTAAAACTCGGGCAATACATTCTTCACAATAGCCGAAATGTCCATCGACGGATGAATGGATAAAGAAGACGTGATCTGTATACACAGTGGAATATTATTCAGCCATGAGAAAGGAGGAAATCCTGCCATTTGTGACAACGTGGATGGACCTTGACGGCATCGTGCTAAGTGAGATAAGTCAAACAGAGAGAGACAAATGCTGTGTGATCTCACATATATGTGGAACCTAAAAAAGCCAAACTCATAGAACCAGAGAGTAGAGTGGTGGTTACTGGGGGAAATGTTAGTCAAAGGGTTCAAACTCCCAGCTGTGAAATGAGTAAGTTCTGGGGATCTCATGTACAGAATGATGGCTATTGCTTTAAAGTACTGTGTCATAGACTTGAAAGTTCCCAAGAGAATAGCTCTTAAATGGCTCTCACATGAGAGAGGGGATAGCTGACGCTATGGTGGGAATCATTTTGCAATATGTACAGGTATCACATCACGTGTACGTTGTACCCTTGCGATTATGTGGGGCCCACCCAGATAACCCAGGACAATCTCCCCACGTGAAGATCTTTAACTTAACCGCACCTGCAAAGTCCCTTTTGCCACATAAGTTCCCTTCGCATTGCCGTTTTGGATTTCAGGATTAGAATGTGGGCATCTTCCGGGGCCCTTATATGCCTGTGACTTCCTGTTTCCGTGAGTCTTTACTCCAACTCGGTGAGGATTATTTGAACACTGGAGCTTGTCCCAACCACCAAGGCCTCCTGCTCTGCTTTTCCTTCTCACAAGGCGTATAGTTTCCTAATACCTTATATTTCTTACCTGCTTCCTCTATGGAGTGTCAGCTCCGAAGGGCACGGATTTTGGTGATTTTCTTCACTGCCGCCTCTCCAGGGTTTGGCACCTATAAGGTGCTCAGTAAATATCAGCTAAATGAATGATACCCCCAAGACCCCCAAAGCCTGCCAAGCCTTTTTTAACCTCAGTGAGACCCACACATGGAAAGTTCACTCAGAATGGCTAAGCTCAGCCAGGGGATCAGTGCAGCTGACGTGTCCTTCCAGCTCCCTGTGTGGGGAGAGTGTGAACCTCACCCAGCCGGGTCCCAGGCTGCCCCAGAGACACAGAGAAGACAGGACGGCACAGCCAACAGAGGCTCGGAGGAACGGAGCGAGGGTGCTGCTTATTGAAAGAGAATATGAGAGCAATTAGCCACTGTCACCAGACATATGATTCCAGAACCAGGCGTCCTGTGCCGTTCTCCTATGCACGCCAGCCCCGGGAGCAATTGGCAGGGTGGCCCCGAGCAGCTGGCCCCGTTCCTGCCTGCTCTGCTTCTGTCCTCCTAACCTCCAACTTGTGGCTGGGGGTGGGGGAGAGGGGGAGGCCTTTTCCACTTTCACAACGACAGTACCAGGAAATTCGTTGTTCTCCAGCGGCCATGTACTACTTGCTTTCAAGAGGCAGCTGTCAGAGGCTTGGTGCTCCCGTTTCCTGCCATCTTGGGAGCATTTGGCCATCTTTTAAGATGGAATCTGTTCCACTAGCGTTCATCTTGTTCAGTGGTCTCCTCCAGCCCAGTACTAGGCGTCCTACAAGGGCTTGGCGGGACTTCTAGGAAAGCGCCTGCCAATAATAGAATATAACACAGTGCCTTGGCCAGCTGGATTCCCAGAATGCACCCTCGGACAGGGCTTCCCAGCCGCTGGGGAGCGGGCGCTAAGGGCTCAGTCTGCAGCTGCAGCTGAAAAAAGAGAACAGAAGAAATAAGGGCGGGGTAATCAGGGGTGATTTCTCTGCAGGGTTCCAGGAAGCCAGATTTGGGCATCTCTGAATAAGGCGATTCATATTAAAATCAGAAGAAGAAAAAAAACACACCCCGCAAACCAAAAAAAACCCCACAATGGAAAAGCAATGGAAAGAAACAGTGAACTCTTCTAATGAGAAACCCACAAACACTCAAGTGCATTAACTTCACCCTTCTCACTCCCTAGTTCATCTTTTTGCTGGCTTTCACATTTTGGGAGCAGTGAAAAACATCACAGGACTGGGAGTGAGAACGTTCCGGTTCTAATTCAACTCTGCTCAAAGATGAGCTGTGTGGCTTTGGGAAAATCGCTCACCCTCTCTGTACTCTCACCTCCCTTACTTGTACCATTAGGGAAATTAAGTATTCTGGCTTCTGAGGTTGTGGGGAAACTCATGAGATAACGTGCACTGTTAGGACTGTTATTAGCATCATTATCATTACCATGGGAGCCATTTCAATCTTAGAGGTGGGAAAACGGGGCTGGCTGGCCAGGGAGCCTCAGAGCTTGGTATCTTCGTCTTTATTCTAACTTCCGGAAGTCTTGCTGTGGTCTTCTTTTAAAGCAACTCAGCTAAGTTAAATTTAATACATTTAGGCAATTGTTTAAAAATTTGGAAAAGATTCACCCAAATAGCAGAACTTTCATACCTAAATCAAATAATGTCTACTTTATAAAAATTTAACTTCCTAGGAGCATAACCTCTAGTTTCAGGAGCTGTATGTCTTTTAAAGATTCAGCCTTTAATTACGATTTGATTTTTAAAAGGATTCCTAACTAGGGAGATGCTAAAATAATGATTTTTGGGGTGTTCTAATATATAGCTGCCGGTACCTTTTTATAACGGAGGGAGAAAGGGATTGGACGGGCAAGGCCATGTTTGAACGCTGCGTGCTCCCCCCTCCCATAGCCACGCCCTTTGTCAGGTGACATTGGAGCACCCCTTAAAGGCCACGTTTATCATTTGGAATTTTCTGCTCTTGGGTAAGACTCTTAGCCACTTTGGGGACGTTTTCTCATCCATGCAATGAGGATAATGAATAAAACCAACTCGTCACAGTTTTGTGAGGGTTAGAAATAATATACAGTAAAACCTTGGATTGTGAGTGACTTGGTTTGCGAGTGTTCCGCAAGACGAGTGCTTTGTTTCCAGAACGAATTATGTTCGCAAACCAAGGTATTACTGTAGTCCCTGTGTGGCAGCCAGCCTCCAATATGGCTCTGGGATCCTTGTCCCCTGGTAGTCACTTCTCACCATGAATAGGGCTGGCCTGTGTAACCAATAGGATACTGCGGAAATGTTGACCTGTGACTTCCTAGGGTAGGTCTAGGTCGTAAAGCACATACATGGCGGCTTCTATCTTGTTCTCTCTTGGATCGTTGTCTCTGGGAAAACCAGCCGCCAGGTCGTGAGGACGCTCCAGCAGCCCTGTGGGTGGGTCTGTGTGGCAAGGAGCAGAGGCCTCCTGCCAACAACCAGCCTCATTCCTCCAGTCACAGGAGGGAGCCAACCTGAAAGCGGACCCCCCCAGTCCCGGTCAGCCTCTTGACTACAGCCTCATGAGACACCCTGAACTAGAACCACTCAGCTAAGCCACTCCCAGATTCCTGGGCCCTTCCAGATTGAGAGAGACAATAACTAGTTATATTGTTTTAAGCGACTAACTTGTTACACAGCCTAGATAGCTAATATACCCTGGCACAGAGCGTCGTAAGTCTATGTTTATGTAATAGATGAAGGGTAAGATCAACTGCTGTTTATCGAGTTTCCATTACGTGCCTCACTTTAAATTTGCACTGAGGCCCCACAAATGAACTGTACCTACAGCGTCCCTTCCCTCCAGGCGTGTTTAGATTAACAGGGGAAATATTAATGGGCTACCGCGGCCACAGGTATGACAGGTACTAAAGCCTGCCCATCGGAAATACTGTCAAGGAAAGTCCTCTGAAAATCTCAAATACGGGAACTAGAACACCCCTATTTATTTTCATGCCTCTATGCTCTGGCCATTGCCCACCATTTCCGCTCTTACAGAAGAAAATTAAGCACAAAATTTCCTTTTCCTAAACAAAGGCTGAAATCCTGCAGTGTGACCCGCACAACAGCCATCCTCAGTCGGTGCTCACCAGCATGGTCAGAGGCTGATTTAAAGGATGGGCCACGGTTTGAATGATAAATGAGAGACGTTTTCAAATGTGCTTGGTGTAATCTCCATCACCACCAGGTGGCGCCCTGGAGGCTTTGGCTTCCTCTCCATGCCATTGGCATCCTGAGTGGCTCTCTGGGTGTGGCCTGGGTGGGGTGAGCTTTGAGGGGGCAAGTGTCCTTCGGGTTCCCAGGACTTAGCTCTGCTGGCTCCTGGACGTTCTACTTCCAGAGGCTTTTTCATGTCCTTGAATATTCTTTGGAAACTTGAATTGCTATGTAATATTCAAACATGGGAATATACCATAACTTATCTGCTTCCTGTTCTTTTTGGGGGGGTATTGAATTGTTTCTCCTTTTTTAACATTAGTATGTTGCAGTATAATTCACTTACGTGGTCTTCGACTTACGTCTCTGATTATTTCCTGAGACTAGATTTCTGTAAGTGCAATTACAGGACCAAAGGGTGCGGACATTTTCAGGGTTTCTGCTGTTCCCCAATTTTTTTCTAGTAGAGAGCCAGTTTGCCGCTCGACCGTATGAGTACCCATTTCTCTGCATCCTCACCAACACTTTTTTTTTTAATTGAAAGTACTTTCTAAGTTTGGTAAGCTATTCAAAATGGTATTTTATTTGTATATCTTCACATATCTTTAGCTACGCGGGTGAACGTTTTTCATACATTTATTAGACATGTACTTCCCGTCTTATACAAATGTCCTTTGTTCTCTGTTAGAGTAACCACTTTTTTCTTGTTTTTAAGAACTTTTTACATATAAAGGATATTGATCATTGGTCCATCATCAGTGTTGCAAATATTCTTCCCCAGCATGTTTGCTTTTAAATTCTGTTTGTGACATTGTCTGATGCTCAGAGGTTTTGCTTTAATGTAGTCAAATCTGTCAGCCTCTCTGGTTTCTTCCATTGGGTGCTTAGATAACTCCATCCCATCCAGAAATCAGATTAAGTATTCACCTCTATTTTTTCCTGCTTGTTCTGGAGCTTTATTATTATTATTATTCTTTTGCATTTACTTCTTCAATCCATCTGGATTTTATTTTGGTTTATGATGTTGAGAAGCCAACTTTATTATTTTTTTTCCCCGAATAACTAACCAACTGTCCCAGCACCAGTGACTAATTCCTTCTTTCCGTATTGATTTGTAATGCCACATTTATAGGATATTAAACTTTTATAAGAACTAGATCCCAGTATATATAAAATCTACTGTTTTTGTACGATGTATTCCTCCAGAGACATGTTTCCAATATACAGAGGGGTTCGTGCCATTTTCCTGCTTAAGATCCTATAAAGACACTCCGGCCTCACCTCCATCATGCTCAAGTCCAGGCTGTCCAGCTTCGAAGAGCTTCTTGGCCCCGACCCCCCGTTCTGTAGCTCTGGTCGGTTCAGGGGAGCCTAGTGGCTCCACAATCCACCCGCCTCATCAGGCATCTTCCCTTTTCCCCCCAGCACCCGACCCCCACTTCCAGTCCATCAGCCAGCCTGCCTCCAACCCAACCATGCCAATCTCCACTCCACCACTGTTGGCTCGGTCACCCTACCTATGCCCTGCAAATGGCAGCATTGCCCCCCACTCCCCACTTCCACCTCCCTTCAGTCCATCCTCCACCAGCAGCCACAACCCCATCCATCTTTCTTTATAAACAAGCATCATGTCGTGTGCTTCCCCTGCTGAAAACCCTCTCTAAATGAACTCTTTGAACACAGCCTGGCAACAGTTGAGTCCTCAACAGGGGAAAACTCACTGTGGTCCCGGCACGTGCCCTGCCCACATCGGTGCCCAGGGAACACTCATGAACGGGATGCTGCCATGACCATGCATGGCGGGACTCGGGTTTCCCGCAGGGTACCAGGCGCTCAAACAGCACGCCCCGTCCACGCTCAAGAGTCTAACCCTCCTGGGAACTCCCACTCCCCTCTTACTGAATGCCCACTCCCCCTTTCCAACTCAGCCCTGGTTCTCACCACCCCCTCCCCCCAGGGGCTTCCCTGGGGCAACCCATGCCCCTGAGGCCCATGTGAGCGAATCCCAGTTCTGCCACCCGTGGCTGTATGACCCAGGGCATGTTACTCAACCTCTCTGTGCCTCAGTTTTCTTATCTGTAAAAGGATGGTGATAAATACTTTGAGGGGTTGTTGTGAGGATTAAATCAAATGAATTAGTACCTGCTAAGGGCTGACAGCATTGCCTGGGATCGCTAACTTCTGCAGACACTTTGGGTGTTATTATTATCTTTATCCTATTTTTTCTTCTTCCTAGATCTTCAGGGCAGGCACACAGTAGTAGGTGGTAAATGAATATTTACAGAAAGAAAGGAGGGCAGAGGAGAAACAGGAGAGAGGACAGGAGAGAGGCAGGCAGAGTTGGGGGCGTAGGCCTTCCCTAACCACCTCCCCACACCAAGGCTGCCTCCGTGCCAGCTCCCTAGGCCCTCCCCCTCCATCAGCTGGTCACCCCGGCCACACTGTGCTGTTCCCTGCTGGCTCCTTTTCCCTGTGGAGATGTCTTCCCCCAGCATCCTCAGCCTGGTGTGTAGCGGGCACGCCATGATGTTTGCTGACTCGAGTCAAAGCTATGAGCAGAGGGACCACGTGCATTACTCCTGCTCAATGCAGGGTACCCACGGTGTGGGTCCACTTTCTTGGACCGGAGGCCTGAGAACTGATGGCAGTAACAGCTAACATGTTTGATACGTCTCCACCAGCAACATGGTGGTGAATTTGACTGGAAACATTTCGCCCCCAAAACCCAAAGTGGGTCTTGTCATGCCATCCGATGTCGTCTGCCAGCTGACACTGGCGATCCCCATCACAGGTCAGTTAGCTTTGCGCCATGGGGACCCAGCCAGTGGACTTGACAGAATATGGTTGAGTTCCATCTGCAGCGCCATGTGTGCGAGTTTCCCATTGCTGCTGTGACAAATAACCACAAACGTAGCGCCATGCCCTGTGTTAAATCTCTCACCTGCTTTATCTCATCTAATCCTCACAACAACCCCTGAAGGTAGTTAGAAGTGCAACCCTATTATACAGATGAGGAAAATGAGGCCCAGAGAGGTTGAGTAACTGGCCCCAAACACACAGCTAGCCTGTGTCAGAGCTGGCATTCCCAGCCCCTTCCTTTCCAAACAGTGCATGGCACCTCAGTCTTGTACACCCACTGAGGCCAACAGACAGAGCACTGCCCTCCGGGGCTTCAGGATTTGCCCCGCTCCCACCCACTGCTGCCCCATGAGCTCTGAAGCCCGTGCAGCCTGCAGCTTTGAGGGCGGCACTCCAGTGCCTTGTTGCTGTGTGGAGATGATAACTGTACCCACCTCACTGAGACCGAGGTGCAGCTCTTAAATGCTCAATAAACGTTGGCTACAAAATGTTGGCTACTATTGGCATGATTTTTATGAGGTTAGATGTTCTCGGGAGAGCCCTTTTCATCAGAGGAGAGGCTCTGAGATGATGCTTTTGCCTTTACAAGTGAAGTGAGCCTCGGGTGATGTCTTTCCAGAGAGAAACCCCCCTCGCTAGCCCCCAAATGCCTCTTCCCAGCCAGCTCCCTGCGTGAAACCGTTCTGTTCTCTTTGCGTTGTACTTTGAAAAGGAGCAATACCACCTTCCCTTGCTGGCTAACTCATGCCCTATTTCAAATTGCTTTGGTTCCACACTTCACAGCAGTATTTCCTGACATTCATTTCGTCCAGCGGTGTCTGTCTAGCCCCAGGATTACTGAGAATCAAGGGACAACCTTGAATTTCTTTCTTTCTTTCTTTCTTTCTTTCTTTCTTTCTTTCTTTCTTTTTAACCTTTTTTTTTTTTTTAACTTTTCCCAAGTGTCTCTGTTGACGGTTCAATTCTGGCACCATCAGTATATTTAGGGAGAACCTTAGAAAGAAAAGTCATTGGGTTTTTTGGTGTTGTTTTTTTTTTAAATTGTCACTGTTGCTCCCGCTCCCTTCTCCGAAAGCATTTTAAAATCCAATCTGAATCTCAACTATGTTTTGAGCTGTGTTCAACTTTTAACGTTCTGTGAAAATTTGGATTTAATTAATTTCTCTTGCGTTCTGAAATAGTGTGATACTTTTATTTTTTGTTTCCTGGACCAAAGCCTTGCCACATTTGTGGAAAAATGGAGGGGGCGGGGGGTGGTGGTGGATATTTTCTCGTAAGAATTAATGTAAGATGGACTGAAATTGTTGCTTAAGGGGAAATGAGCAATTTCTGGCCTCAAGACTCTGCCTTCAAGTGCAGGGCAATACGTCTCCACCAGAAACATGGTGGTGAATTTGATTGGAAACATTTCGCCCCCAAAGCCCAAAGTGGGTCTTGTCAAGTCATCCGATGTCATTCGCCAGCTGACACTGGCGATCCCCTTCACAGGTCAATTCATTGCCTTCATTCCATGGAGACCCAGCCAGTGGACTTGACAGAATGTGGTTGAGTTCCATCTGAAACACCATGTGTGTGAGTTTCCTATTGCTGTTGTGGCAAATAACCACAAACGTAGCGGCTTCAGACAGCACGAATTTGTTATCTTACAGCTCTGGAAGCCATGGGTTTTATGGAGCTGAAATCAAGGTGTCAGCAGGGCTGTGTTCCTTCTGGAAGTGCCAGGAGAGGGTCCGATCCTTGACTTCAGCTTCTAGAAGCCACTGGATTTTTTTGACTCATGGCCACATCACTCGGACTTCTGTCATCACACCTCCTTCTCTAACTCCGACCCCCTGCTTTCCTCTGATAAAGACCCCATGATTACCCTGGACCCACCCAGATAATCCAGGATAATTTCCCTGTCTCCAAATCCTATGCAAAGTCACATGCTCACCGGCTCTGGGATTAGGACACAGGCATCTTTGGGGGCCATTCTTCAGCTCCCTGCACGATGCTTGCTCCCCCCCAGGGCCCAAACCTCCCAATCGCTGCTGCCAGCATTTGGAGACAGGGACTCCCCGGTCCTGAATGCCAGTACACAGCCTCGTTTCTGGGGCAAGCATGACAGCTACCTACCTGTTGGGACAGAAATGATGCAAAGCATTTCTGGAGCAAAAAGAGGAACTGGCCATGCCCAGGTCCTGTAGCATCTCTTTTGAGTTTAGGAGACCAAGGGCTGAATCTGAACTTGGTCTATTCACCAGAATGCCTTTGAGCTGTGGGGTCCCCAATGGGGACCCCAAGACATGGATGATAAGCTCTGTCTTAAGAAATTAGTTTTAATTATCAACCAAAATGTTCGTTATCCATTCAGTGAAGACACACACGGGTGAGGCAGCCTGGGTGTGTGCTAGCTGTTCAGGAGTGGGAGAGGCCCACACCACACACAACCCAGCCTAAGCCTCTGATGGCCGCTAGCATGGTTCAAAACTAACAACAGCTCCCTTCTGCAGAGACACATGTTTACCGGAGGACCTGGGCTGGGAGCCTGGCTAAGGAAGAGAAAAGGTGATCAGCCGGCTGGCTCACAGGCAGTCACTTACCTCACCTGGTTCCAGGCGAGCGTGTCCCAGAGTGGTCAGCTCCATGGGAAGATCAGTGACCTCGAGGTCAGCAGTGGTGACTCCATGACCGGGTGGACCTGCCCTGACTGCATGGCCAGCAGAGGACAGGAGAGGGGAAGGGAGCAAAGCCAAGCCAGCGGTCGGGCCAGGCTGAGCCCAGTGGTGCTGGCTGGGGAGGTACCACCAGAAACGGAACAGATGAGAAGCTTGCAGCTGCCACCAAGCTGCTGCAGACATGCCTGCTGTCCTGGTGACTGCCCTCAGGATCATGCTCATATGGACTATGGATGTCCTGGGGAGTTGGGGGAGGGCAGTTTGGGGGCTTTTGTTTGAGATTTATTTTTAATGGGGAAAAAAAAAAGACCACTAGCTTTGCCCATGGAAGTTGGTTATGCTGACAGGAACAGGATCCCAGAATAGGAACCAGCTGGAGAGTCATATGGAGAAAAACAAAGGTCCTGCTGATTTATTTTCTCTCTTCTCTTAGCATGTTAGCCAAACAAACAAACAAACAAAAAAGGGGGGCGGAGCTTCAGTGCACTATTGAGAAACAAAAACTAACATGCCAAGCTCACCGACCTTGCCAGTCCTCACTCCTGAAGACTGAAAAAAATTGCAACAGTTGTGACAGCTAGGGGTATTGGCTCCTGTCCATCACACCCCAAGGGAAAAAGCAGAAATGGCGCCACCAGGCAGAGTGGCTGGGCCAGGCAGGACGGCAGTGGTGGGTTCCCTCCTTGCACGGGGTCCTCGCAATGACAAGGCTGGGTGGGAGAGTGGGCAGCTCCCCCCTCACCCCAGCTGCACAGAGGCTGTGTTCTGAGGGTGACCACAAACATTTCACACCTCATCTCTCCATTAGTATCTCCCTTTCCTGCCCAGCCCAGGCCCGGAGTTCCCAGCAGTGAGCCTGGCCCGAGGCAGTGGAGGGTGGGAGGTGGTCATTGATTTCTGGGATATCAAGTTGGACGAAAAGGAAAAGTGAAGACAGAAATAGCGGTGGGAGTGCTACCCTCGGGGGCTTGTAGATTTTTACGCACTCTATCTGGCATTGGCAGGACTTCAGACTGTTTCAAATTATCTATGAATAAATTTCCTTTGGAGCGTCAGGCAACCAGGCAGCAGAAGTGGAAGATGCCTCCTCAGCCAGCAGAGCCCCCCCCCAGGAAAATAGCTGCCAGACGTGGGGAGCTCGGTTCCAGGCTGGGTCTTAACAGCCAAGACTCGGGCTTAAAGATCTGAAACGAGGGTTCTAATAGCAACCAGGTGGGGTGGGGTAGGGGGGACCAAACAGCCAGCGCTCACCAGGTTCCAGGCCTGAGCAGACATCTCCTCTTTGGAGGAAGCCACCAGAAAATAACCCTGGTAGTGTATGGAACTCTTCTGCTGTAGCAAAGGTGGAGAACTTTGCCCCCAAGAAGAAAAACATGCTTTTGAAAAAGATATGCTACAGGAAATGGAAGGGAATTGCAGAAAGCATCCATCTTAAGTTCACAATATAATTCAAGGAAATGTGGCCTTAAAGTGAGGTCGAAATGAGTTGCTAAAGACACTGGATTGCAATGAAGCGGGGTGGGAAAAGGAGCTGGGTGTGGCTAGAAAGATCGTGCGGGAACTAAAGATATCCCCGATGAATGGACACCAGCATCGGGACAGCAGAGAACTGGACAGAAACAGGAGGAAACTGACGCCCAGGGATGGGGGTACCTGGTGGTTGCTGGCTAAGAGCCACACCCCGCCTCCTCCATGCAAACAAATCCTTTATCGTCCCGGGAGTCCTGTGCCCTCCCAGGGGGGCAGCTGCTGTCCACTCTTCGGCCCCATGAAGTGAATCTTGATTGATTGAAGCCAACCCCAGGGGCCTCATCCCCCTTGGTCAGTGATTGTCTCAGGCCTGGTCACGGATGCTCGGCTGGCCGGTGACTCGTGAGGTGGCCTCTTCTGGGGTCTTGTGCAGAAGGGTCCCCCTACTAGGAAGAGGAGACAGATGACCAGAACGGCTTCTCTCTTCTGCTAGACATGATCAGGTCTGCATTCGATGGCTGGAATGACACCCTCCATCTATCCACCGAAGATGGTGGACAGAAAGAAGGAAGGAACCCGGGCTTGAGCTGTTGTGTCACTGAGTTAGCCAATCCTGGAACTACCTACCTCTAACCGTCTTGTTATGAGACACGACAAATGTCCTGATTGTTTAATGTCACTTGTAGGAAGGTTTCCTGCTACTCGTCGCTAAAAACACCCATCAAAGATAAGTTCTAGAAGTTCTCCTAAGGAAAGAACACACAAAGAGATGGTCTTAAGATACAAATGACAAAAAGCTAAGCAACGGGTGACGGGTGTTCCTGAAGAAGAAATCAGAGTAAAACCCGGAAAGACACGATAGAAACTGAGAAAAGATTCTGTCTGCAAACTGAAGATGACATCCTGCTTTAGGTCAACGTCTCAGACAAATCCATAAGGGGAAGACAGTAATACACTGGGAAAAGGGCGAAGGACACGGACAGAATCTGCAGGACAACAGGAAATGCTGTGCAAACGGCCCATACATTTTATGAAGAGATTCCCGATTTACTTCGTAGTAAGAGAAAGGCAAGTTAAAAGTAGACTTTGACACCATTGCCGCACCACTGGGTGGGTAAAGGTCCCAAGTAAGAGCATCATGGGAAAGTCAGGGGCTCCAACCACGCCTGGGAGCAGTCTGTTAATATCTGTCAAAGTTACAAATGCACACGCCCCTCCTAGGAAATGATCCCACAGAGAAATGCAAAGGCACGAAACGACATTAACAAGGCTGTGTAGGGCAGCGTGTTCCTACAGGGTTTGGGGATCAGCGTCAAGTCCATTCATAAAGGACTGGTGCTGTAAATTATGCTCTATTAAATACTAGAAAACTTTATATTGGTACGGAAAGATCTCCCAGATAGAGTGTTAAATATCAAAAACAACATGTGAATAACATACTGGCATGTGTGACAAAAGAGAGGAAAAAAGGCGTGCACACACACACACACACACACACGCTCACATTTGTTTGTTATTATGGACTGAAGTATGTCCCCCCCCCCCATTCATATGTTGAAGTCCTAACTCCCAATGTGACTGTATTTATAGAAAGGGCCTTTAAGGAGGTAATTAAAGTTAAATGAGTTCCTAATCCTGTAGGACTGGTGTCCTTTTAAGATTAAGAGGACACCAGGGATGCACATGCTCAGAAGAAAGGCCATGTGAGGACACAGTGAGAAAACAGCCGTTTACACACCAAGGAGAGAGGCATTCCATTAAAAATCAGGAGCAAGGCAAGGATGCTAGTGATGCTGCATTTTTTACTGTTCTGGCTAAGCCAAATAAGCCAATGCAATAAGACATGAATATTAAAAAGAAGATAAAGCGATGGAAAGGAAGACAGGTTTATCGTTATTTGCAGATGATAATGTTTATGAGTATTATCACTTTGCTATTTGATGTTTGCCATGCATCTTTTTCATACTTTCATGATTTGGGTTATTTTTTAAAGGGGAAGCTTTTGTTAATAACCGCAGAAACAGGGAGGTGACTATAGCAGCTCTGAAACTTATTTTTATGTGCTGATTGCTGTAATCCTTACTTGGGAAAAGTTTGAGACAGCGACTTAGGGAGGTCATATTTATTTAAAGGAGAATGTTGGGGTTAAAAAGAAAGCTCATAGGAGGCCGGCCAGTGAGATGGGTGGAAGGAGGCCTCTTCTTGACTGCTTGTGTGTGAATTTCTCTCATTTTTAGAGGCTTTCCACAAGCTGGAACCCAAGTATTATATGCAAGGTCATCGGCTGTCATTAGTTCCACAACCTTGGCCCCTCTCAAGGTCACCTTGCCAAATGAAAACAAAACACACTGCGGCAAACTCTTCCTCCTGCCTAGCTCTGGTTAAGTGGGGATAGAGCCCTTTTGACAGTGGCCAGCCCGCTGCCAAAAACCCATCGACAGACGTGTCATAAAGCACCGTTACCAGGGAGCCCTGGCCCAGGAAGGGGGTACTGATGCCTGCTCCCCACAGTTGCTGTTTCTCAGCTTCCCACAGGCCCAGCTGGCCAAGTCCTTTCCATTCTTTATTTTGCTCCCAGGAGAACAAAGCAGTGACCTGCAGACTTTATTCCCGCTGCAGACTCTCCTGAGCCAGCCATGTGCTGCTGAGAGAGGATGGCAGCTGGGGGTGGGGGCGTGTCTCAGAATCGCTCCACTCCTGAATCCCAGCCCTACCCGATCTGCCTCCCAAGCTGCTGGCCCCAAAAGATGGCAGTCAGGGGACTCTTCACTGCTTTTCCTCTTTGCCTCCTCTCCCCCGTAACCCATTCTACTCATGGTAGCCAGAATGAGCTTTCAGAAACATAAATCGTACCAACCCATTTAAAATCTCCCCCTGGCTTTTCTTTGCTCTTAGAACCAAGTCCAAGCTCCTTTCTAGGGTCTCCAAAGCCTTCCCTGCCCACCTCTTCAAGTTTATTTCACATCACTCACTCCAGGCCACTGGCCTTGATATTCCTTGAATGCACAATGCTTGTCCCTTCATTTCCTGTTCCTTTTGTCTGGAAGTTCTTCCCTTAGGGCTCTACGGGACTTGCTCTTTCTCATCCAAAAAAACTCAGCGTTGAATCTGCCCTGAGTTCTCCACCAATGGCAGCCCCCTGCCCTCTCCCTCTCCCCTGTCACCGTCCACCTTATTTATTGGTTTGCATATTTATTTCCTGTCTCCCACCACCCCCCAAAAGGCCTCTTGCATGAGAGCGGGGACCTTGTCTTGATCACTGCTATGCTTGGCACAAAATAGGAAATTAAAAGACATGTTTAGTTATTTTAATTGATTAATTAAGAAAGAAATATATGTCCAAGGACTTTGTTTTTATGTATGGGTATAAGATCCAAACAGGTGGGTTTACTTTGGAAGTAATGGAGCTTGAACTGCAGGCTCCTCACCCAAACAACCCCCTCGGAGATCCTGGATCCAATTTTTAATTTGCAATTTGGTATCTATATTTTTTAGGTTTTAAAAAAGTCCTCTGAAATTGGATAAGCTTCAGACTCCCCCCCCAAACCTGGCTCTGCTCCTGCCATCAACTGTAATGGATTAGAGACCAGATGCCTGGCTCGGTGGAACAAAACAGGAGATGGTACTAATAACAATAACAGTAATAATAACAACAGCAGCCTGGGTAGTAGTAAGAATAAGAATCACAGCAGCAGCAATCATTTGGCAAGCACTGCGCTCACCCTGACAGCCCCTTTGCTTGTACCCATTTACAAGATGAGGAAATGGAAGCTCAATGGGTCAAGAATTTCACAGAGCAAGTTCAATTTGGCCCGTGGCTTAAACCAACTGTCATGGCCACGGCTGAGGTTTCATCAAGATGGCAGAGAAAGTGGTCTATGAGAGCTGACCTTTAGAAAAGAACATTCCCCTCCCCCCCCAAGGCCTCAGAATCCTATGGGCTGAGCTAGAATTTTCCAAAAGGGCTCTGGTCCTCTCTGTCCTTTTCTTTTCTGATGACCCCCGCTTGTTGGCCCTGCAAAGCCGTGGGTGGGCAGGGGTGGAATTCCGCTTGTGTAGGAGGCCCTCTGTAACCCATATTTTAAGTACAGTCAATCCCCAATATTTTCTGTTTCTGTACCTGCAAATCGCCTACTCACTGTCATTTATTTTAACTCCCAAACCAATACTCTTGGCGCTTTCTCAGTCATCCGAAAACACGTCCAAAGTCGCCCGATGTGCATGTTCCCGGCTGAGGTCCAGCAGGGAGGCAGGCCACACTCCGATTCCTTGTTTTACCTCATACTGTAAACAAGGGTCCTTTTTGTGGTCTGTTTAGTGTCACATTTTTTTTTTATTTGTGTGCTTTTTGGTGGTGAGTGTGCTGTTTAAAACAGCTACAAGTTTACTTCTAAGGTGTTGTTCAGTGTTGCTGAGAGCAGGGAGGCTGTGACATGCGTTACGGAGACAGCTTCCTTCGGGCGTGAGCGATAGTGCTATTAGCTGAGGTCAATGTTAACGAATCATTATTATATATATAGCATTGTTATATATATCGTAAGTCCTCTTTAAACAGAAGCACACATAAAACAAGGAGATGTGTTGACTGGTTGATGGAAATGTGGCCAGAGGCTCGCAGGAACCTCCCCCAGCTTTTCCCCTTTCCCCTAGGAGCGGGGCATCTGCGATCGCTGACTCCGTGTTTGTGGCGACTTGGTAGAACAGAACTACCGCGAATAATGAGAATCAGCTGTATTCCTTCTATGCTCCCAACCGAGTTGAAGGTTCTCTGTGAGCCGGAACCACAGTGTTTCTTTGGCTTCTGGCTTCCCAAGCTCAGGGCCAAGTGCGCAGATCTCGTGCACGTTAGGTGCCCAGTAAACCCCGTGACTGACCCTGCAGTGCAGCTCTGCACCCCACGAGCGAGCGCCACGTCCTCCGGGGAAACCTGCCCGAGGTGAAACTTGAAGGCTGTGTGTGACTTGGTTTCTGGAATATTCCCCGTCTGCAATCTGCCCTTTCTCCCCATGGGGCTGCCCTGTGTTATTCACTCCACAAGAGGTAAATGATTAAACAACATACCAGTGGCTGATGCCAGACTATTAAGAGCCCCATAAAGCTCAGGTCCCCCTCGCCTGGTATGCCACACGCCTGAATTCCTCTTTGCAACGTTCGCTGCAGGCTGATTTATAAAAAGATCCTTACTGTTTCAAATCAAATTCCCATTAAAAAAAATGTAGACTCAAGTTTCTTTCCCTTCGTTGGGCCCTATCCCTGGCCGGGGCCTCTCTCTTAAATCTGGTCCCCACTCCCTTCACCCCCACCCCAGCACGCCTCACCCCCCATCGCCACTGGCCATTATAAGTCTTTTCTTTACAGGACTTTTGCTGCGCATAAGGGCTTACCATTCCATCTCTCGTTTTCAGTGGGCCAGTGGGGGGGGGGTCGGGAGAGGGGGGCCGCGGGCAGAAGCCGAGGGGAGCCCACGGGGGCCATGAAACAAAGGAGTTCTCCCGTTTTCTAGGCTTGGTCTCTCCTGCACCAGCCCAGCTGGGAATGCCAGCTCAGCCTGTTTACAAGCAAAGTTGGCGGGCTGCAACCTTCCTTACAGTGGGGAGAAGCCAGGGGGCTTATCAAAAGCTGGGGAACACTTGGAGGGGGTCGAGTTGGGGGAGGAGGGAGAAGAGGTTCCATTTGTCCTTGATGGAGGGACCTGTGCATTTACGTGTGGGTGTGGGTGTGGGTGTGCACGTGTGCGCATGGGGCTGTGTGCATGAGTTGAGTGTGTTGCTTGGGTAGAGCGGGCTTGGAGAGCAGCCACTTGGAGCGCTAGAGAAGGGGCGTGCTGGTCCTCGGGAGTCAGCCACAGAAAGGAAAGTCAATAACCAAAGAATTTTGTTTGGATTCTTACGGGGCAAGGAAAGAAAAGTACCACATAGGGGACACTACCTCCCAAATACAAAACAGAAACGAGGGTCTGGTTTCCCAGCCAGTGGGCTGGGCCGAGGCCTGTGCCAGATACGTGTTTCCCAGAAACTCAAGTTATAAAGGAAAATGGACGAATCCTCCCCTTTCTCTCTCCCAAGATTCAGGGCACTGTGGTGTGGTGTGGCAAAGCCAACCCTTGTGGGCAGTTCTTTGTTACCCAGGCTAAAATCAGACCTAGGATTAGCCTCCGTGGCTGACAAGCCTTCTTCGCCCTGTCTGCTTATGGAGACCCAAGTGAAGAATCTTTTGGGAAGAGAATTTGTGGGGGGTTGGGGAAATTTGAATAGGGACTAGGCATTAGATAATATTAGGGAATTAATAACTTAGTTATGCGTGATAAAGGAACTACAGACATGCGGGCAAATGTCTTTATTTCTTCTTGGAGATACATGGCAAAGTGTTGAGAGTTGAAATGCCATGATGTCTGTAATTTACTTTAAAATGTGGAGTGGGGGAAGGAGAGAGGGGGAACAGAGAGAGAGAGAGAGAGAGAGAGAGAGAGAGAGAGAGAGAGAGAAAATGGCAGAATGTTAACAAGTTAACAATTGTTGACTCTGGCTAGTGGATGTATTTCTCCTTTTCTCTATGCTTGAGAATTTTCATAGTGAAAAAAAATTTTTTGAAATGCTGAATTTAAAACGCAAAAATAAATCTAACATCTTGCATGAAAAAAAGAATCCTTTGGGGCTTTCTCAAAGGAGAGCCTGAAGATCAGAGAAACTTCTGATTCCTCCGGCACCAGCCTGGATGGGAGGCAAGCCGGGAGAAGAGTTCTCAGCCTTGAGAACCGGCTCGGGCACGTGAGGCCGGGTGCAGCGGGCATGGCCTTATTTCCTGATCTCTTCTGCCTAAACATGTCCAAAATGTCGGTTGATATGAGTTCACATGCTTGTTGACCTTGAAATTCAACAAAGGCGATAGCCTGCTCGGGTCTATCTAGGAACCACCTCTCTTTAGATCACTCTGCTGCAGAAGTTCGGTCTCCTCCAGGGAGCTGGATCCCAGATGGAATCCACTCCGGAAGGAAGGAGCCGTCTTTCACCAGCCATGACCTGTCCAAGCGTAACCCTGCCAGAGAACCTGCTGTGTGCACATCCAACCCCACCCCAGCCCTGTGAGGCTGGTGCCAAGGTTACCCCCATTGCACAGATGGGAAAACTGAGGCCCAGAGAGCGCGTCTATTTAAGTGAAGTCAGCTGGACAGGTGGAACTGGGACTCACCTGTGGGATCTGGTCTATGGGATCCAGAACCAGCCCTCTTGCTGCTGAAAATCGACTGTGGCCATGATACCTGCAGTCGACACAATGCGAACAGCTTGTGACCAGCACAAGCAGAACCGTGTAGGGTCTGTGGCTCAATGACTGTGGAATACACCTGTCATGTTTCACTGGACTTTCTCAGCTCCTTACTGAGAATACAAATTCCTTGGGCGCGCAGAAACAGCATCTTCTCTACCAAGCCGTCTGCGTCTTCAGGCTCCCGCTTATCCTAGCTGGTGCCTCAGCGTTCTTTTCCTCCCAGGAGCAGGGAGAAGGGAGAAGGGATTGGGTCTCCAGCTGGTTTGAGAAAAGCCAGTGGCGCCTCTTTATGAACACAATCCCTCCTCTCACAAAGGCAAACGGTCTCCTTGTTCTTTCGTTGACTTTTTCCTCCATTTCCGGGCTTCCACGGTTATTTCTTTTAATCTGATCTCGATGCTTGTGTGGAAACGTTCCGAGGGTGTACGAGAGTCACGGGGGAGCGGGCACCCAGCTGTAAGCCCCTCAGAATGGCACTTGGATGTCCCCTACAGTCGTACTGGCTCCCATGTGCCCCAGCACATAATACATGTTCAGTAAATATATTTTGATTCATCTCCTGGCACCTTGCACAGTCCTTTGCATACAGCAGGCTTTCAGTAAATATTTGCCGAAGCGGCACATTTGGTTGAAATGCCTGACACAGTAGAAAGAATCATCGAGAGTGTCTCAGGCGCCACCCTGGAAACACAGCGCGCAAATCTGGGACCATCTGTCAGGCTTCTGGAAGGCCCAGGAAAAAAAAAAAAAGCCATCAATTTTCCCGAAATAGCACAAACAGGATTTCCTGGAGGGAGCCGAGCCGGGAGCAGGCTGCATTTTGGACTTGGAAAACGCAGCCTTGCTTGCAGTTTGGGGCTGGCGGGGCTGATTTCTGCTGGCTCCCTGTCCTGTGGTGCTTCCTTCCGGTCAGTCAGCAGTGACTTCTGAGTGGGGGGGACGCAGGAAACTTGATGGACAGCTCATCCACCTCCACGAGTTTAATGTCAGTATTGATAAGGTTGCCCTTTACCGCAGGCAGCCCAAAGGAGACACAGGATGGGCTTGCTCCTTCCTCTCCATGGCCGCTCACGGGTGTCCCTTGCTTGTCTCGACTGGGGACGCAACACATTTGAGAGAGGCCTTGCGGTCAGACGGCCAGGGTTCAAATCCCGGATCCTCCACTTAACCAAAAGTGTGGCCGTTTGGGAGGTACCTTGCTGTGCCCCGGCGTCCTCACCTGTGCAATGAAGATTAACAGAGTGCCTGCTCCTGGAGCTGTTGAGGGGCTGAATGGAGCTAAGAAAACCCAAGCACTTAGATAGTGCCTGGCACACTACGTGTTTGCTAAGCGTAGGCCACAATTGTTTCCAGCCCCATGGTATGTCTTTGCCCTCCCTCATTAACCCCTCCCCCACAGCTCCGGTTCCAGCTGTGAGGTTGTCGGCTACCCAAGTGTCCAGCCTGAAGCCTGAGGGCCTGCTGACTGCCCATATCTAGGAGGCCAGTGTAGGAGATTCCCTGGGGGGGCGGGGGGGAGGCTGCTGTGACAAATTACAAATTTCCGTCGGACTCGGTGGCTTCTAACAACAGAAATGTATCCTGTCACAATTCTGGAGACCCGAAATCCAAAGTCAAGGTGTCGGTTATCAGGGCCGGGCTCCGTCTGAAGGCTCCAGGGGAGGAGGCTTCTCCTGGGTTGGCGTGTGACTGCACCCCTCCAGCCTCTGCCTCTGTCTTCACGTGTCTCCCTCTGTGTCTGCTCCTCTTCTTCTTTTTTTTTTTTAAAGATTTTTATTGGGGAATTGGGGGATGGGAACAGTGCTGGGGAATTGGGGGAAGGGGAACAGACAAGTTGCTCTTGTTTTGTTCTTCAGACTAGTTGTGGAGGATGTTGCTTCACTAGTCCAAGTTGGCACCATCATTGCGCTCTTCCCAGGTGAGGCAGATCAGTCGCCAGCTTCTGGATGCCCGCTCACACTGGCTGCTGGCTACATACAGTAGCCCACGGCAACCCACTGCAGCAGGGGCTGCAGCCCACACCGTCGTCGGCGACTCACGGCAGCCCAGCTCCAGGTTGAGCTGTTGTTCAGCATCTTAGCTGTAGAGGGCAGTGTCACTGGCCCTCATATGTGGGATCCGAACCGGGGCCCTCTGGCATCCCAAGCCAGTTCTTAACCATCGCGCCACTCGGCCGGCCTTCTGCTCCTCTTCTTATCAGGGCACTTGTCACTGGATTTGGGACCCACTCAGATAATTCCAGATCATCACGTCTCTAGAGCCTGAATTCGATCACGTCTGCCAAGATTCTTTTTCCAACTAAGGTCATAGTCACAGCTTCTCGGTGGACATCTCTTTGGGAAGCCACCATTCAACCCACTACAGCCATCGACTTCCAACTCCACAATGTCATCGAGACCCGTCACTTTCTCTCTAGTGGAGACCAGTTCAGACCTCACCATGTCCCGTCTGAGCCTCTCAGAACTCCCCACCTTGTCTTCCTGCCTGCGGCCTCTTTACTTCCAAGCCAGCTTCCCAATCGGAAGCTGTGTTTCCGGTATGGTGGCCACTAGCCATGTGACGATCGAGCACTTAAAACGTGTGTATTTGGAACTGAGACGTACTGTGTGAGTGTACAGCACACATTAGATCTCGTAGCCTCCGTATGAACAAAAAAGAATGGAAACTACCCAACCATATTTTACATATTGATCATATATTGGCTTTCACCTGTTTCTTTTTACCTTTTTTAACGTGGCTACTAGGCAATTTAGAATTACAGATGTGGCTTGCCCTATATATCTATTGGACAGCGCTGGTCTGAAGTGTATCACCCTCTGACTGTCGACCCGTCTGTATCCGTTATCTATACCTGTGTAATATACCACTCCCAAAATGTAGTGGTTTAAAATAACAAATTTCTCATGCTTTTGTGGGTTGGTTCAGAGCTTCCCCTGTTGGTTTCACCCGAGTTTACTCAAGTGTCTGCATTGAGCTACACAATCTGCTGGGCTGGAAAGTCCAAGATGGGCTCATGCACGGGTCCGACAGGTAGCTGGCACTGGCCTTGGGTCTCCTCGGTGTGGCTTCCCATCTTCCAGTTGGCTACACGGGCTCCCTTGCATGGCATTCCTAGGATAGCATTTCACGAGGACAGGAAGGTACAGACTCTTAAGGGCTAAGCTCCAGTCTGAGGTCAAGGCCTTTCGAGTTTCCTTTGCTCGGCTGGCTCCAAACTCTTCGGAGTGTACTTTCTTTTCTAATAATGGCCCTTGAGCCATTCTCTACTTTTTCTCCCGCTTCTGCTTCTTTGAAATGTATTTTTACTTCTAATAAACTCCTCTTCTGCAACTTAAATATATATATATACACAGATACATATGAGGTCAATTCCACCGGACCCTGTAGTTCAGAGCAAGTCACATGTCCAGCCCAGATTCAAGGGAGTGGAGCAAAAGACTCCGCCTCTGGGAGGGAGGAAGAGCAAAGTCACATTGCAAAGGGGCATGCATGCTGGGAAGGGAGGAATCTATGGCCATGGGACAATTTACTGCCTTGCCGTTGGCCCCGCCCTCCTCACAGTATCCAGCCCACACTGCTACATGGCACTCACCCCTTTGTAATCGAGTCCCAGATGACCACACCCATGCCACCTTCAGCCAACAGACGCCCTCATCTCTGTCCACCAGAACCTTGGGCCATCTGGTAAACTCCTCTCCTGGATAGCTGCCATATGGGAACAAGAGTAGAGATTTCCCTCCACCCACCCACCCACCCACCCAGGCTGGGTCGAAGAGCCAGTGTTCTGTCACCATGATTCAGGCACCTTCATGGAGATTTCTCTTCCAATTGCTTTATCCACGTAAACACACAACTCGCTTGCCCGTCTCCCGGCTGCAGAGTCGCCCGGTCTCCTTCAGGGACGCTGCCGAAGACGGTCGATAAGCACTCACACTTCCCAAGTTTCAGACAACTGTCCCTTCAGCGTCTGCTCCAGAATAAACATGGTGGCCAACGGGGTTTCCCGGGCCGAGTGAAGGTGGAGAGAGGTTTCTGTTTGTTGCTCTTGAGTCGGCTGCTGGCCGTAAAGAAGCACAAAGCTCCAATATTCTGTCCCTGGGCTGAGGCACGTTTGTGGATTTTCCCCCTCGGGTGGCTTTATCAACACAGCACAGGCACAGTTCCTACTTTATTTTCTCAGGTGTCATGTAAAGCCATCAGGCTGTAATAAGGAGGAAGCTGGCAGCGCAGCCTTAAAAACAGCACCCCGACCCGCCTTCGCACACAGGGCTTTTCATAAGCGCGGGAGGGTTACTGACTGACGCAGCGTTTAGACAGACCAGCCATCGAATACTTCCAACCTCAAAACATTCAGAAAGTTACTTCTTTATTTTGGATCAAGGGGCCTGGGCAAAGGAGGGGCTGAGTCGAGCTTTCAAGATTTTAAGAGCATGCTGGCAGGATGTGGTGGTTTATTCTTCCAGGCAGGAGGAACACACAGGAGAAGCAGTGTGATGGTGTGTGTGGGGGGGGCGCTGAGCAGGGCAGGGGCGCAGAGCCTGGGGGAGGGCTTCCAAGCGAGGGGGGCTGAGGGGCCTGGGGGCTGGGTGTGGGGCACCAGCTGGCAGCAAGGCACAAGGGGAGTGGGCTGATTCATTCATCCCTTAGACCAGGGGTCAGTGTTCTGATCACCTCTAGTCACCCCACTGGTGAAGGAGGGGTCGCCCGCCCTACATAGATTGAGATGGCTGAACACGCAACACCCAACGCTGGACACATGAGGCTGGCAGCAGTTATGAGTCACATATACTCACAGCGTGGGGGACAAGGACAGCACACACCACCCAGGCCCACGTGGGGTCACGCTCAGGAGCAGAGTGAACCAGCAGGGGCCGCAGGAGGTCAGCTTTGTAGTCACAAGAGGCAGAGGTACCCCTGGTTCCCACGGGAGGGTGTGATGGCTTGTTGGAATAATTGCACAGCCACGCAGGGAGGCAGGGTGGGGAGCGCAGGCACACTCGCCATCAGGCCTTTGGGGCTCAGAGATGTCAAGCCAATATCTTTAGGTCTCTCAACACAGTCAGCAAACTTTTCCAGTAAAGTGGCAGCTAATAAATATTTTTGACTTTGAGAGCCAAGAGGCAAAATTTAGGATATTATGCGGCTTTTTATATAGTAAGAGATAGAACAAATTTCCACACATTTTTATTGATAAAATTTCAAAAAGTAATCATAATAATAGACTACAATGTTTTATAATACAAGTCTATTAATGAGAAGAATGGAGTTCTTTGTGGGGAGGGATACTATTTTGCTAAATTGGAGTTCAAGATTAGTGAACCTGATCATCAAATTGACTGCAAATGTTCATTTGTAAAATGCATCCTTAGCTCACAGGTCATATAAACATAGGCAGTGGGGCAGGCTGGATGTGGCCTGTAGGCGGTGGTTTGCTGACCTCTCGGTTAGAAAAATGTTTACCCTGTGCTGGATGCTGCATTAGGCTTTGGATAAAGGAGGAAATAGCTTTGTCCTTGGGATGTTCACAGTCTGTGGAATGAGGGAGACTCACAAGTAAAGAGCAGAGACAAATCAATGTGATTAGTCCTATAATGCCAGATACATTGACACCTCTGATTAGGGGACTCTAATAATGCGGCTTGGTGATGTCAGAGAAGTCTTCTCAGAAGAGCCGATGTGTGATGAGGGGAAAGCATCCACCCCAGGACAAAGTGGGGCAAGGGAACCTAGGGCCAGCCTGTGCGGATGTGAGAACCAGTGGGATCGCATGACCCACCTGGGGACCTGCACGTCTTCAGAGTAAGAACAGCCCTGTGGGGGAGGGGAAAAGGGTGAGACCAAGAGAGGTTTACCAAGTGCAGTCAGCAGTGGAACAGTTTCTGGGGGTCTAAGGGTCTTTGAAGGGACAGGCAAAGGGTCCACAAGGGAAGTCCCTGAAGCAGAGAGGGGACTAGGCGGGTAGAAGGCTGTGGTCACCTGGGGGGGGGGACACTGGAGTCTAAGATGTCACAGGTGAGGCCGATCTGGATACTGACATGGTCGGGAATGTGGGCTCAGGAAGGAGTTGCTGCAGAGGATTAGAAAGGAGGACCCTCCAAGTAAAAGAAGTCAAGGAAATTTGGCGTGAGACTATTACGTGAGCTGCTCACGTGGAACAGAGTGCCGTGGAAGGAGTTTCGGGGCCACGTCCTGACGTTAGTTCGGCTTTCCTGTCACCTGCTGCTGCGTAACGAGCATCCCCAAGCTTAGTGGCTAAAAGCAGGAGTGTCGTTATCCTCACAGTTCTGTAAGTTGCTTGGCTCGCTTGGGACACTTCCCCAGATACCCACGTGGCTCCGTCCTTTGCCTCTTTGCTCATCTGTCACCCGGCAGTGCTCGCTCTGATCAGCTCCTGCCCTACCCTCTGCTGCCCCAGCCCTTGGCACGCCAACCTCTTTCCACCTGTCCCATGTTTTCTTGTTTCTATTACATTGTGTCTCCTTGCACCATTTAATGCAATTTATTTATTAGGTAATTGTCATTGCTTAGCTCCCTTCACTCCCGTTGGCTCCGGGAGAATAGGGGTCTTTGTCGATTTCATTCATTGATCGATTCCAATGCCTGGCGCCTGGGCGGTGCTCAATAAACAGGTTGAATGGATGGATGAATCCATTCGGTCACAGTCCGCCGGTCACCTGATCAGAAAGGCTGTCTGTGACCATGCCACCAAAAGTCATTCTTGCATTTAAATCTCTTTAATCGCATTATCCCATTTTATTATCTCCCGAGAAGTACTTACCACTATCTAATAAGGATCTTGTTAACCTATTGACCAGTTTACTGTCTGTCCCTGTTGCTGGAATGTAAGCACCACAATGCCAGGGAACTTCTGTCTGTTCTCTGTCCCTAAAACAGTGCCTGGCCCATGTCAGATGCACGATAAATATTTTCTGGGAGTTTCTATTGAGTACCCTGCACTATCAGCCTGCTTCCCAATAAACCTTTGACTGTTCTCAGCCACACCTAACATTGGGCCTTGTGCACACAAGCCCTTGGTCAATATTTGCTGAAGGAATGCTATTTCCGTTTACCTGCCTTGAGGTAGAGGCTGGGTGAAAGGGTGTCAGATTATCTTCCAATACGGTGGTTCTTTTGGATCAAGGGTGTCCAGGGGCAGGAATGTGAGGCGCCCGGAGCCCCCTCCTGCCCAGCCCATCCACAATGTTGCTTTTCACGTCTTCTCGGATACAGCCGAGTGCCGGCCCTTGGGAGTGGTGGGGCCGGGCCTTCCCACATGGCGGGACCCACAGTGAAGCCTTGTTCTCCCCTCAGCCCTCTGCCTGAACCCTGCTGGCTGGGGAAAGCCCTCCCGGGGCCTGGCTCAGCTCTGTTGCAGAGACTTAGATGACTGTGTCTGCCTTCTGTCTCGTGGCAGATTGGTGGGATGTGATGTGTGGCTGGGAGCAGTTGGATTATCACAACTTCCTAGGAGAAAGATCCCTTAAGATGCCAGGTCTGGTCTCCCCTCCCCTGACACCAGTTATACCCAGTTACCTGTAGAGTCAGTTATATATTCTGCCTTCTAATATGCCCCAAGCACTCCCTTTCGTCCTGGAGATGTCTGACTCAGCTATTAAAATTCAGCTAAGGAGGCACCTCCTCC
Source organism: Hipposideros armiger (assembly GCF_001890085.2). Taxonomy (NCBI): domain Eukaryota; kingdom Metazoa; phylum Chordata; class Mammalia; order Chiroptera; family Hipposideridae; genus Hipposideros; species Hipposideros armiger. Next base: position 1,113,036 of record NW_017731478.1, on the reverse strand, counting down.
AGGAAGTTGGCCCTGAATGCCTCCCACTAATCTGCATTAAATATCTCTTCTCTGACTTCCCAGGGCTTGCTCTTGTTTATTATTTTGTGTCCCACTAGGCTATGAGTTTCCCGGGACAGGGTCTGGGAGCTCCAGCACCCAGTACAGTCAGCAGGATATAGTGGGCATGCAGTGATTGCTTATGAATGCAAGAATGGATGCAAGAATGAATGAACGAATGAATGAATGAATGATGCTCTTGTAGCAGCCATATTGGCATAGTTTTTTGGAGCCTTGGTTCTCCAGTTTCTTCTATAAGGGTTGATCTTATGCTTTTTCTGGAATCCTTTAGCATACTGGTTTTAGCGCAACATTTTTTTTTTACTCCCCAGGGGACATATGCCAATGCCTGGGGACATTTTTGTTTGTCCCCCTCATGGGGAGGCATGTTACTAGCATCTCATGGGCAGAGGTCAGGGTTGCAGCTACACATCCTCCAATACACCGAACAGCCCCCACCACAGAGAATTATCCAGCCCAAACGTCAGTCGTGCTGAGGTTGAGAAAACCTCCTAGCCGTTTTGTGACGTTGTCCTTAACAATTCTGAGGTCCCAGACGAGACTGGTGCCAAGAAGTAGATGATATCACGGAAGTTCTGGGAGTGGGAAGGAAGGCAGCAAGGAAAGGATGGTTACTTCTTTTGCACAAGCTGACTTACTCTTTTTGCATGTAATATTTCCAAGTAAGCCTGCCGTATGCACAGACTCCTCCCATGTATTCCCCAGGGTCATTGTATCAGTTACACAAGCTGTGTAACAAACCATTCCAAAGTGTTTGAGACAATAGTCCCTTGTTATCACTCATGATGTTATTGGTCAGTTGGGCAGCTCTGTTGATTTGGGTTGGGCTTAGCTGACCTCTGTGTATATGTGGGCAGCTGGTGAGTCAGCTGGGGGCCGGCTGGTTGAACTTGGCCTCAGCTGGGATGACTCAACTTAACGTGCCATCGTCAATTAAGTACAACCTGTTTTGTCTGTTCTCACCCCAACTCCTGACTTTCCCAATTCTACTCACAGCCTCGCACTGAGCTGAGCCACCCTAGAAAGTGGCACTTATGTTTCTTCAAGCCTTGGATGTATTCTATTAAATGACGACCAGTACACTTCTGGCCACCACACTGACACCTGACTCCCCTCCTTCCCCAGATGAAGACTCTCACCCAAACACACACGCGCGCGTGCGCACACGCATATGCCCACTAGACAGCTCCACCTGGCTGGATGGATATAACCCAACATATCCCAAAACAAATTCACCGGCTTTCCTAAACTTCGCTTGGAACTTCACTTGGCCCATGTGGGAATCGAACCGGCAGCCCTGTTGCTCAGAGCTCACGCTGTTAAGCTGACTCTCAACCAACTGAGCCACTCGGCTGGCCCTCTCTAATTAATCTTAATGCTATGGACTTGGCTTAGAAGTGTAAGCTTTAGCATTTGCACTTGGTGATGCTGCTTCTGTGAAAACAAACAAACAAACAAACAAACAACCCACCCCCTCCATTTTCTGGAAATCCTTATTAAACACCTGACAGAGCTACCCTAGAAGAGGGCGGGGAGGAGGGTGCTTGGGGCCCTAAAGTTGCTTCCTGATTTGCTCTCTTCCTGGGCTGGGATTGGAACAGCTGTGTCCTCAGCTGAAGCCCTGCCTCTCTGGGGCTTTGCCCAGGCTGCTCTGGAGACATGGCCTCCGCCCTGCCAAATACAGAATGTCACCTTGTGTAAAGTGGCCCAACGCAGAACGCGCACTGCCTGGTGGAAAGTCCTTCTCTGGGCTGGTACCAGAAATCTATTGACTTTCAGTGACTTCCAAACCCAGGCTAGCCAGCACCGTTTCCGGCTACTCCAAGGTCATTTCCAACCCCTCTGCCACTACAACTTCCGCTGGCCTCTCTCTTATATATAACCACCCACAGATGCAGATCAATACCCCAGTTGGCCTCTCCAGCTCCAGGGGGAACACAGAAAAAGTGGGACATCATCTCCTGGATTCAACTTTCTCTTGGGCTTAGCATCCAAGCAACCGTCTCGTCTACGTCACCTGAGTTTGCTGACCTTATTTTTTTCATCTTCGAAGGACAGTGAGGTGAACAAGACCAACCATGGATCATTGCAGGGGGTGTTCAAAGTCTCTAAAAACAGCAGGTCTTCACTTAAACGCGGTACCCACTTTCAACCACACTGCGTGCAATTTCAGAAGCATTTCTCCTACCAAAGGACTGGGGACGGGTCTGACTTTCCTGTGGCTCCATCTCCCACCCACCATCCTCATCCTCCCGCCCCATGGAGAAATGTTTAGACAAACACAGGTCCAGGCTGACATTTGGGATGTAAACCTCCTTCACTTCGGCTTTGAATTCCTTATTAACCTGTCCACCCAAACCCAGAAAAAAACAGGACCCCAGTTAAAAGAAAAACATGGCTTTGTTCTTTCTCTGAAGCATTGTGCTTATTTCAAAGGAACTAAAAAGCAACCTCCGTAATGAAACTCAGAAAGATTCATGCAAAACAAGAATTTCACGCCATCAATATTCGGCTTTGGATGTCATCCTTGTCACTTGGATATTTCAATGGTCTGTTTGAACTGAAGCTGGCATACATTTTTAGAAACATTGAAAGCTTTGTTTTGATTTGTTTTGTTTTCTCTCTCTCTCTCTCTCTCTCTCTCTCTCTCTCTCTCTCTCTCTCTCTCTCTCTCTC
>NW_017731478.1:1102671-1110254 GCF_001890085.2 Hipposideros armiger | reverse complement strand
TAGTGAGTCTAACTCGGGCAGCGAGTATTTATAAAGTCCAAATGAGCATCCTGACTAACAGTAGCTCTAAATAAAACCTTTTTGATCTTTTGAAGCTGTTGGAGGGGAGACTTAACAGGGCATTTTCATAGTGAAATTACTTGAAAGGAGAAGCAAATTCCCAAGTTAATAATTTTCTGACATTCCTCTTTTTTTTTTAATCTCAGGCACGGACATTTGCATATAGCTGTGCTAACAGCAGCCACCAGCCACATGTGGCTGTTTACATTGAAAGTAAATAAAATTTTAAAACTCAGTCCCTCAGTGGCACTGGCCATATTTCAAGGGCTCAGTGTGTGGCGAGTGACTATTGCATTGGACAGCACAAACGTAAGAAATTTCTGTTATTTGGCGCTAATTGCATTTTTCCTGAATTTTCCATTCCAGATGAATTAAAGCCCCTACCATTATAGGCTCTGGATTGTTCACGCAGTTTGGGGTGCTGAAGGTGATCCTAAGGGACTTTTATGTCATCCCAGCAGGCAGCACGGCCTCCCCCACTGTCTGATTCTGCTGGGAGGTCACCCAACCTAACCCTCCATCTGTTTAGCAGACTATGTTGCCAGCCTAGGCTGAATTAAGGGAACTGCTGAGGTGGCTGCAAAAATCAAGTTAAGCCAAAGGTGACTAAAAATTGCCTTTCAATGGAAGCCAAGCAATTGGAAAAGAATAAATCTTACTATGTAAAAAGTTCACTGAATGAAATCTTTTAAACATACTCGTTTTACTGAATATCAAACGCTATCCCATCCCTTTCGCCTGATTGTGGTTTATTTCTTACTTAGATATTTAGCTGAGGAAGGGAGAGCAGGCCTGCCCTTCATCCAGGGCTGGGTGGGAGTTTGACCATCCCGCCGCTGCCGGCTGATGGATGTGGAAGGGGAACTTCAGCCCCTCCCCCCAGAGTCTGGGGATCCGGCTGTCTGGTGAGGCCTGCAGAGGGAGAGCCGGAGGGACCTGGCTTCCAGTTGGCTTCAACACAGAGAAAAGATGAATCTTGCAGTGTCTGGGGTCTGGACTCTGGTCAGATGGTCTTTTGAGGAGGTCCAGGCCCCACCTTTCACAGGCTGCACCACTAAGCACATCACTTAGGCCTGTTTCCTTATCTGTAGGGAGAGACAACAATACCATCCATCTCATCGAGTTGTTTTGAGGGTAAAATGAAGAAAAGCACGGCAAGCCCTCCGCATGGTGCCCAGCGCATGTCAGCTCGCTGCCTGCGCCATCTCTTGTTGGGTTTCATGCAGATTAATGTCTGCACAGGGTCTCCTGTCTTCTACGCGGCCTTAGGGGAGGGGGGGGGCAAATTCAATTAATTAACTAGGATTTATATAGGAGAAGCACTTCTAAGATTCTATGGAGGGTAGGAAGAAGACGTGTTTATGTCATTTTTTGGAACTAAAAAATGCAAATTCTCTATAAACATATGAACAGTTACTAGATCCCGGGAGTAAGAAAGCTGTTCAAAATTAAGAGACACATATTGGTCAAATTGGCAAAATTAACTTTTCACTTTGAACACCCAGATTTGGTAAGGGTGCAGGAAAACAGCCCCAAAGGCGCAATGGAAATAAAATGTAGATGTTTCTAGACCATGTGGTGAAACAGCAAAACTTTGAAACGTTTCTACCCCTTCATGATCTGGTACCACTTTTAGAAACATGTCATAAACCACGACCATAGATGTGCACAAAGATTTTTTTCTAAAAATGTCCTCAAACCAGGGAAACAACCTAAAATGTACAACAGCATGTGATTGGTTGATAAAATATGGCACACCTTCATGATGGATTGATACTATGCAATCATTAAAAGCTAAAATAATAGGAGAAAATGTGCTCATTGCTGTAAGAAAGATGCCATACTACATATGATTTGAATCTATTAAAAATGTATTTGTTATTTTTTAATAGAAACTATTATAAAAGTACTTCCATTTTAATAATAACATCAAAATAAATAAATGCCAAAGGACATCCTTCCCACATTCGTCCTAATGATAAAAAAATAAAGACACGACAATTTTGCTGGTGCACTGAGGCATAAAGACATCCTTTTAAATGGGAGCTAAAAATGGTTTTTGGAAACAAAAATGAAATTTGTTTTTACTAGAAAGGAAACTCTTTCCTGATTTTCTCATTCTACGTAACATTAAAGGGGAAAGAAATCTGTGGACAATGAGTCTCTGGGAAGATCTGCCTCCCAATAAAAAGTCTATAAATGAAAGAAAAAAATGGAGTGATGCACACCAATATTTTAACTATGAGTTTCTCTGGAAAATAGTTTGGGTAACTTATTTTCTTTTTCATGCCCTTCTGTACTTTTCAGTGTATTATTACCATGTATCACTTTCAGAATCAGAGAAAAACCTATAGCATTTTTTTTCCTGTTTTTAAAGGATGACATAAGCTATAAAATTATAAATCCAAACTTTTGGAACATAAATATGAAATCTTTTAACTCAAACAAGTGTTTTCCCTCAAAGTAATGACCTTGGATTGTTTTATGCTTATTCTAGGAATAGCACTGCTATTAATATTATCTTTATAAATTCCTTTTCAAGGCAGCCTGTAAATTACACATGAAAATCAATCTTATTGAACTATACCTGCTTTAATAATGGCATCATTAAGAAGATAAATTACCACACTTATTCACTATGCCGAGCCCTGAATTACTTTGGGCTGTTTACAAAATCCGAATCCACCTTCAAAAAGGTTGAAGATTTGTTGGAATTCAAGATTTTTCACAAGAAAGGGCTTTTTGAACATTGCTCCAAAGAAAGGTGGGCGCCAAACATTTGTTCCCTTTCTTTCTCTTACCCCTTAACCCCTTTACTGTCTGCGGAGAACATAACTGCGTAAGAAAATGTCAAACTATACACAGGCCCCCTTTTCCAGAAGTAACTTTTTTTTTTTTAAAGTCTTCATTGCAAAGTTCAGATCTTTTCCCTCTGATCAAAAGCTGCAAGAAACTTCTCCATCTCCATTGAACTCTTCAGAGACTGCAAACTGAAATCCAAAATGAGCTGCTTAGGGGTGGCTTGAGCAAGAGAGCTCAGACAGAGGCTGTGGGTGCAAAGAATGGAGATCCTTTCCTGCATGAGCGCGGACATGTGCACACACACATGCACACATGCACACATGCACACGCATGAACACACGCACGCGCGCGCACACACAATACACACACATGCACACGCACACACAATACACACGCACATGCACAAGTGCACACACACACAGACACACACACACCTACCTGGGTCCCTGGGTTGGAGGAAGATGAGCTCTCATCTCGGGCCACTTGGTTTGTGGTCTAGTAGACCATTTCATTTCTGTCCCAGGGATATACTTATCAGCAAATTTGGACCTTTCCAAGTGGTAAAACATTCAGCTCATCCTTTAGTGCCCAAACCTAATTCCCCCAGGGTTTATAAAATACTCAAAACTCTACTGAGAAAAGATAAGACCACTTTAGGGAGTCCTGTTTTCTTCTCCCTGGATTTTTGACTTATTTTATATAAAAACAATATAACAGGGGTGACCAGTTAGCTCAGGTGGTTAGAGCGCAGGCTCAAAACACCAAGGTTGCGGGTTCGATTCCCACATGGGCCACAGAGCTGCACCCTCCACAGCTAGATTGAAACAACTGCTTGACTTGAAGCTGATGGGTCCTGGAAAAACACACTGTTCTGCAATATAAATAAATAAATAAATAAATAAATAAATAAATAAATAAAAACAATATAACAGTAACATTAATATGATAAAGCAACAATAACCTGATCATCCTAGATATAGCTAATCTTATTTCTTGACATTTTCTTCCACTTGTTATGAAAGGAAAGTGGACATGCCATTTTGTAGTCATACATTTAACTTGGCGCGACAAACATTTCCCATCCTACCACCTGGACTTCCAAAGCAGTTTTCATGACCCATGATAGTTCATCATGTCACTGGACCATGAGTTATGAAAACATTCTCCTCATGGTGGCCATGTGGATGGCTTCCAAGTTTTGACTTTTAGACAGAGTGTTGCATTAAGCATTTGTTCACATATGTATGTTGTCCTGTTGAATACACTCAGTTTTTGTGTAATTTTTATATAAGAGCTATGAACATTCAAAAGAAGGCCTAATTCTTGCTTGTATGACAGTTCGGCAGGTCTGTAAGTTCTATGTCATCAATTTATTGTTTATTTTCTTTATTGATTCAAGCACTTACAGATCTGTAATACACTCTGCTTTTATTAATTTGCCACTGTATTGCTACTAGTTTTTATCCTATTCATTTATACTATTGTTATTTTGTTGATCATTTATAAAAACTTACCTTTAATGTATTACAAGCTATAACTTTTTAATAATAACCAGTTTGTATCTTGCTGAATATTTTGCTTTATACACCACATCATTAAATAGTAATCCCTTTCCTTTTATAGGAATTTGAAAATCATTTGCTGTTATAGTTTGCCTTTCCAGATTTATTTGCTTGTGAGACCCCGTGCCTTTTAGTGGGTGAATCTGGGCTATTTATATTTATTGTTGGCTACGTGATTTTGTTTTCCCTTAGTTAGGCTTCTACAATCTCACATTTCTAGAGTGCTTTTAATTTGTGAATATTTTGTTTTCTATTATATGATAGTGTTTTTAAGTGGCAAATATCTGCATTTGAACTTCATCCATGACAAGTGAGCTCTCTTTTTTATTTCTCTGCTTTTCCTACTGCTGGATTAAGAGTTGGGTCGTGGGGATTTGCTGAGTCTGTTATTACTTACTTATCCATCCACCTCGTAGCTTCCAAAATTTCATTGCTGCTCTCTCCTCCTTTCCCCTCTTTTCCTTGACGGTCTCAGCTTTTAAAACACCAAAAGCAAAACCAAAAAACTGCCTTTCTTATCATTTTAGTGAGGTTTTGGAAGGGAACAAAGTTAGATGCATATGTTCCATCAACCATTTTAACCCAAAAGTGCTCCACTTCAATTAACATTATTGATTTTATCTAAAATATTCTGGTCTTAATAGATACTTCCCCATCATGGCAAGAGTTTTTAAAACTCTCTTTCCCTTTCTTCAGCCGTTAGAATTATTGACAATGCCTTCTCCACTGATGTCTGATGCAATGGTACTTGGGTGGTAAATTTTGTGAGTCTGCCAGGGTGAGAATATCCTTGTGATGCAATCACATTTGAATAACAACTTGGACCACTCTTTATTTATTTATTTATTTATTTATTTATTTATTTATTTATTTTATTTTATTTTATTTTATTTTATTTTTTTATTTTAATTTTTTTTTTTAGCTGAGCCATCCTGCCACCTGTTGGCAGCTCAGCGGGCAGCTCAGCTCAGGCCGGGAATCGAACTGGCAACCCTGTTGCTCAGGACTCACACTCTTGAGTGAGCTCTTAACCAAATGAGCCACTCGGCCGACCCATGGACCACTCTTATCCATCATCACTTTAATGGTTCGAAGAATAATTTCTGGCCTTGGTCACTGCAGCAGGAGAGCCCCCAGAAATATCCAGCATTAAGCATCTTTGAAAGGAAACTATCTTCTCTACTTGGGAAGGTGCTATTTTAACTTCATCTACTCTTCCATTCTTCTCATCTCTGTTCATTTCTACCTCAAGAGTTTGCTCGTGCTTTTAGCATCTTCCATTTTATTGATTCTCTGTATTTTGTGGATCTCATGTATTTACTGTTTTCTGAAAGGATTTGAATTTCTTTGTTTCGGGAATTCTATCCTGGTCTGCTCCTTGTCCCACTGTGATGTGTCTTTTTGTTCATTGCAGCGGTGACAATTCTGTGCCCTGGGGCTAGATTAGGTAAGACACACTCGGCATTTAGAACAGCGCGTGGCTCATGGTCAGAGCTCCTGGGAGGATGATACTGGAATTCTTTTCTGAAACTATTGAGTCTTTATTAAGGCAGATCTCTGATTTCTGGGTAGAATTGGCCTCTGTGCCTTTTCTAGGCCTTTTTCTTTCTTTCTTTTCTTTTTCCTTTCCCCAAAGGACCCTTTCGTTAGGGTCAGCTCCCCCCCCCCCCCCCACGAGGTCAGATTTCCTTGCAATTATTGTGCAAATCCCACAAGACCGGTTCCATCAGGGCCTGTATTGGATTCTCTACATGCTCAATCGTTGCAAAGTCACCAGCAGGTATGGGGTGGGGAGAGGGTTTTATGGGGTGTCGAATGGCCAGACCCAGGGCCACTCTGCCAGCCCGAGATCTGGAAGGCCAACCACATGGGACAATTGGCGAGCGCCTCTCCTCTCTTGCTGTTGAAGGTTTGGAGCCTGAGATGGCGTTTAGCAGAGAGGGTTATGAGCAGGACAACCCTGGATGTGAGGAGAGGGCAGCAAGACACTGCGTCTCCAAATATTTGCAATGCCCTTATTTCCTTCTTCCCTAATTACCCTCCCTGCCCTGCCCTTTGTCAGGGGACCACCCCCCAGGGGCACAACAAGGCTTTGCCTTCAGCCAAAACCAGCAGCATTTGTTTTCTTCCCTTGGCTTACCCGGCTCACGTAAGAGAGCCTTAGTTTCTTCTCTTTCCATTCCCTTCCTGCCTCGATGGCCCTGATTCTCAAAGTATGGTCCAGGGAACCCCTGAGGGAACCTCTCCCAGGAGTCACGGCCTCCATACTGGTTTTATAATAGTTCTAGGAGGATTGCCGGCTTTGCTCTCATTGTCTCCTGAGAGTACAGGGGAGTTTTCCAGAAGCTACATGACACATCCACACTTTTCTAAAAAGGCTATTCCAACCCTGCTTCCTTCTTCCAACTACCTATCAACATGTGGCAGGATTTTCTTCATTCCCGTCAACCAAAACAACATTATCACAGCAGATCAGAGGGAGGAGCGGGGATAAGAATCCAGTTATATCTGGCCAAGCTGGGCGTTAGGGAAATTTGAAAAATATAAAACAATGCCACTCTTTTCGCTAAATGTTTTGTTTTGGAAAACAATAATGTGTTCTGGAAAAAATTGTGTTATTTATGTTAACATGTAATAGATACATCGTTGTTATTTATAGATGACTTAATGCATAGATTGTAAAAAAATTTCTCAATTTTAATTTCTAGTGCAGTAAATATGAACAGCTACAAGTGCCCACACATAAAAGCTCTTTGGGTACCCTCAGTACGTTTTAAGAACGTAAAGAAACCCTGTACATTAGTCTCCTAGGGCTGCCTTAACAAATTGCCACATATTTGGTGACTTCAAACAACAGAACTTTAGGCTCTCATAGTCCTGCAAGCCAGAAGTCCAAAATCAATATCACTGGGTCAAAATCAAGGTGTCAGCAAAGCCACACTCCTTCCGAAGGCTCCGGCAGACACTCCGCCAGCTTCCGGCTGTTGGCTGTGGCTGCATCGCTCCAGCCTCTGCCTGTCTTTCCACGGTCCCACTTTTCTTCGTCTGTCGTAAGGACACTTGTCACTGGATTTAGAGCCCACCCGGCCAATCTAGCATGATCTCCTCTCAAGACCCTTCATGCAATTACATCTGCAAAGACCCTTTTCCCAAAAAAGG
>NW_017731478.1:1078536-1102186 GCF_001890085.2 Hipposideros armiger | reverse complement strand
AAAAAAGAAATTATGACCCAGAAGTTCCTCTAGGTATTAAACAACTCTGTCCGAATGCAGTTAGGATGGCTTAAGTGAGAAAGGGTCAGAGACACATGGAATACATTCTTTTAAAAATAAACAGGGGTTTTAGGAATAGCAAATTAGAAAGACACGCAGGACCATGGCTTTTAGGTTTTTGCTAGGACCCAAAAAATTCCAGTCAGGATTAGCACTGAATATCGGCTGACTCCTTCCCCGCTGTTCCACTGAGTGGTGGTTAATAGCTCAAACTCTGGCAGCAGCCTTCTTGGGTTCACGTTCTAGGTCTATCCTTTGCTAGCTGTGTGAGTTTGGAAAAATAGCTGAACCTCTCTGAGTGTCCATTTCCTCATTTGTATTGTGGGGAAATGGATATTACCTACCTTGTATCAGTCAGGATATACTAGGTAATGCTGCAGTAACAGGCGACCCTAAAAAAAATATCATTCACTGACCACAAAGCATTATCTCTTACTCTCACGCCACATCCTTCCAACATGGCGGGGAGTTTTGTTCAACTTCATCCTCACTCCGGGACCAGGCTGATGGAACTTCAGTCTGGAACACTCCCAGCCCCCTGACAGAGGGAGAAGATTATGAAGCAAAGCATGTACTGTCGCTTAACACTTCCACTTGGAAGTGAACTACATCTCTGAGGCTCACACCTCGCTGCCCAAAATATGTCACATGGCCACCCTTAAGTTCTCCAGTGTGAGAATGTATTGATCTTCCATGGGGGTTGGGAGTGAGGATGGAATAGCGGATCGGGTGGGGACACACGTGGCCGGACAGCCACATAGCCTCCCGCTGACCTTATACGCTCTTGTCGGGATCACATGCGCTAAGAGCGTATGTACAGCTCTCAGTCCCTGGCACATAAGCGGTGCTCGCCGAATAGCGCTCCCCTCGGATCACTCCATCATACCTGGCCCTGCCCTCCGGGTCACTTTGCCGTCCGTCACCGCCCAGTGCCCCAGCTGAGGGCTCTGTCTAAGAAAGAAGAGGGGGATGGGGAAAATGGTCCATGTGGTCAGCTGGGTGGCTTCCTACAGTTACAGCAGTACAACGGGACTCTTTCCAGTTCTACTTTTGGTGGTGTCATTGTTTTAAAATAATTGAGGGGCCTCTTGAATGAAGGCGAGAGGGTGGGTATTTATCCCCCTTTCCATGTTATGCATTTCTTTAAAGAACAGACTTTCCTTTCATCCTTTGAGACCTAACGTTTAGCAAAGCATCAGGCATGCAGTCGTTGCATGGACAGGGCTTGTGGGATGAATGAATGAATGAATGTGTGAGTGAATGAATGCATGAATCCTAGGAGCCTGCTGATCAATGTTGAACTCGCTGTCTTGAACAAAAAAAGAAAGAAAGAAAGAAAAGCCTTGGTTTGTAGATTTTGCCGTTGTCTGCTGTGTCAATGCTCTCACCCTGACGGATCTTCAGTTACCAGTGAGATGTCGCCGAGTGCGGCATTGGGAAGAGGCACAGAATCACCTCTAGGTGAAGCAGGAGCCAGCATCCGCACGCCAGTGAGTCCCCTCCATGATACCTTTGCTCTCTATCAAGGAAGAAAGCGCTCACGTAATCCAGAAGCAATCCTTTCTTTCCATTTTTGGAAAGGATTATCCTCCTATCACCAAACTCTTATATTAAGTATAACTGATTGATGCCCTGCTTGGAGAAGAAGACTATTATAGAAGTAAGAAAACGTGTAGCTTGTTTTGCTGTGTGACCTCAGACAAGTCCTTTACCCTCTCTGGGCTCCAAGGCATGAGAATGATGAGAATGTGAACGTCGCACAGGGTCAAGCTGACCCAGAGGATAAATGGCAGCCCGTTGGATGGTCTGTGGGGATGCTTTGCGGTTTGATTCCAGACACATGCCCAGGGGGCTAAGGAGGGCCACCTGGGATGTTACTTTCTCTCCTAAGCACATCCATCGTCATCATCAACCAGGCTGACAAATCCTTCTACAGTGCTTAGAAATCCCTCTACAAAAATTCCAAAACAGCCCGGCCCAGAGACCGAGCAGCAGGTAACCAAGAAAAACAAAAGAGAAAAACAATAATCGTCTTATTCTGGAAAGTTCAAATGTGGGCCAGAGCCTGTTCCTACGATTTTAGGGCAATGAAAGGAATGGAAAATTTTGCTCGCTCACGTCTTTTCATGAAAGCCCTCCTGGCGCCATTGTTGGCTCCAGGGACCCTCGTGGTGCTGCAAACCGCGTGTAGAAATCACAGGCGCCCTCGCTGGCCTCTTAATCTCCAGATATTACAGATGACGGATGACGGCTGGATTTCATCCATGGCCTCTGCAGGGGCCAGGCAGGCATGCTGGCTGTCCAGTCTGGGTCTGTTGCTGGTGAAACTCAAAGGAGTGGGGGCTTGGCACCCTCCCTGGCTGTGAAGGGTACCTGGTTCTCCCTGGGGGTCTGTCCGTAACCTTGGGGATGAATGCCAGGCTCTACTGGGGATGGCTGGGTTTCCTAGTCCCCTGGGAGCAAATGAACTATCAGGAGCTGTGGGTGCCCCAGTGACTTCTATTCAAGCGACTCTCCAGTTAAGTTTCCTTCATCCTTGTCCCTGTCATCTGTTCCCTCCGACATCGGTCCCTGGACTATGGGCTTCCCAGAGACTCATGCTCATCCCTGTTGCTCTCAGGAATCACCTGGAGCCCACTCCCTCACCCCCCACATCCAGTGCATCAGTAAACCTGGAAAATTCTCTGTCTCAACTCACTTCTCCATCTCTCCTGCTCACTGGTGGATAAGGGACAGGGCTCCTATTCTACCATAGACACCCAACAAGGAAATCAGGCTTCTTGCCCATGTCGCACACAGGCAAAGCTATGATTTTTCACACCAAAAAAAAACCCAGCTTTGGATGAACTGGCAAGTGCTAGATTTAGACCCTCAGCATCAAGCCCATAGGAGGTGAAAATGAACTTGCAGATTATTTTCCTCTGCTCAGGAGACCCCAACAAACGGAAGCATCTGCTCCAAGCTCTCTCCTGAAAGCCACTGTCATCACCCCGGCAGCAGCGACAGCCTCCCTGTGGGTCTCCCCACTTCCTCCCTTGCTCCCACCATCTATTCATTCTCCCTCTAACCACTGGAGTGACTTTCAAAGGACATAAGTCAGAACAGAAAGGAGGCCAGGGGGCCCAATGTCCGCTGGGGAGCAGAATCGCCCAGATGAGAACCACGGCTGGGTGACATGTGCTCTCGCTCCTCCTTGCTCCTCCTTTGTGCCTTTCTTCGTAGCGCTCACTGTGATCAGGAATTCTCTCGTTTAATTATTTGCCTTCTGCGTATTGCCCATGGAAGTTCCAAAACATGGCTGCATATTCTTTGACTCTCTGTTCCTCTTCCCTTCCCCATCACTTCAGATCCTTTTCCCCCACGCTCCCACCTTTCCCTGCTCTGAATAAGTGCAGGGAGAAGCGATGGGAGAAGGTGGTCTGGTGACCAGAATTAAGGCTCAGTTTTTTTTCTATACCTTCTCAGGCTCTGTGAATGGATTAGAGTAGCAGGTCCCAAGCCTTCCAAAATGAATGAACCCATGATGCTTTGCTCTATCTCAGGTCTCAAGCCTGAACGTGCGTTGGGATCCCCTGGGAGGGGTCTGTGAAAACACAAACCTCTGGGCCACTCCTGAATGTCGGATTCAGCAGGTCTGGGGTGGGGTCCGAGATGCGGCATTTCTATCAAGTTCCAGGAGCTGCTGCTGGGCTGAGGACCACACCCCGAGAACCACGGGTCTGTTTGAACTCATAAAGCGCCAGTGGTTTGCATTCTGAACTATCCCTCAATCATGTCTGCTGAATTTTGTAAATTTTTTATTTTTTAGGCATTTTTAGGTAAAAAAAATAGCAGCCTCAGGACTATAAACGGAATTGCTGGTGCTAATTCCTTCCCCGGGGGTGAGAATTGAGATGGTGCAGGATAGGCAGCCTGGTGGGGCCCATGTCCCTGGCATGTCAGAGGAGGTGCCACCCACAGCCTTGCCTCCTCGGTGAGCGATGCCCCACCGGCAGCCTGATGCAGCCTCGTCTTTCAAGGGCTCATTAGCGGGCACAGTGATGGGTCTCGCTTCGCTCCAGCTCTGGGACACATCCTAGCAACACGACACACACATGAGAGCCCGTAACAGGCCCGGTTAATTATTGCTGCCATTTGAAGAAACATAATCGTCCTTGCAAAGTGAAAAAAAAATTATGGGTTACCAGGCTGTCAGAGGTTGTTCGGGCGAGCTGTCAGCCCATGCACTAGCGACTTTTTAATTGAAAACAGTTTCTGTGATGCTTTGCTGGCTCCGCCGTTCTCTTTGAGAAGGGGTCATGTCACTCTGCTGGGACACAGACGCCACCCAGGGAGGTGGTGTTAAGAATAGAGTGGGCTTGTGTCAGCCCACAGACAGCAGCAAATGCCAGGGCCTGGGAGTATAATGAGCGATTCCAGGAGATGTATTTGCTTTCATTTCTAACCCCAAAGCTGGTTGTAAGAAATGAAATTCGTGTTTGTTTTTCTTTAGGTATGTTTGAATTTATGCCTTAAGTCTTGGGGAACTAGGTTAACCTGACCTTGCATATGCTTACACCTTAGATATGAATAAAGCCTTTATTTACATCCCTCCTCTTCTCTCAAAAAAAAAAAAGAAAGAGAGAGAGAGAGAGAGAGAGAGAGAGAGAGAGAGAGAGAGAGAGAGCTTACAGCAAAGAATATCATTAAAGAATAATTTTTAAAAGGTAGTATAACAGGAGCAGCAAGTTAGGTCCAGAGAAAGCTGGAGTAACTATGCCAACTATAAGGATTCATTATTTCTATGATGAAGCATATGACTGAGCTGAGCTTCCTGGTAGCCATGTCAAAAAGGAAAACATAGGAAGTCTTATAGAAAGAAGGAAATAGCAATCCTTTCGTTTATTTCTGATACCAAGTTCTAAAATAAATGTCTTATGTTGGGCTTTATATAAGGGATATCGAGTTACAATGCTTTTGACAACCATTTTAGAGCAAATGCAAGTATAGAATTCCCACGATGGTTTCTTGAAATAATCTTGGATGGAAGCCAATTCGGTGAAACTAATTCTTCAAGGAGCTAATCTGACATGGCTCATGTGCGAAGACTCCTTTGATCTTAAGATGGACCTTTTTTGAGGAGAGGAGGAATTACATTAATACTCGAGCAAACCGTGCTACTTAGCTATTTTAGTTGCAAAAAAATAAAAGAGACCCATGCTGGCTTGCTCAAATGATGGGAGCATTGCAAGACCATGCTACATGCTTAATGCCCTCCAAATGCTTCTCATCGCAAGTAGAATAAATCCTACAAGGCCCTACATGATCGGGCCCTGGCTGAGACGATTCCTGCCTCAGGGCCTTTGCACTTGCTGTGCTTCCATACCTCAGTTCTGCCAGCACTAGGCTCCTACTCATTCTTTAAACCTGTGCCCAAATGTCCCCTCCTTAAAGATACTTTCCCTGAGCACCTAATTAATATAGCCCTTTTCACCTTCAAGTCACTGTCTATCATATTACTCTGTTTCATATAGTCTTCGTAGCAGTTGTCACTCTGAAATTACCTTTTTTACTTGGCCATTTTCTGCCTCCTCTCCTCATGAGACCAGGGATCACATCTCTTGCTCACTCCTGAATCCCTAGTGCCTTAAACAGTGTTAGGTAGTTAGAACACGCCTACAAATTATGTGTTGACTAAGTGACTAAATAAACATACATTGGCTATTTGGCAGTCACTGAATGCCAAGCCTGTGAGCCCTGGTCAGGGCTGTCATGTACGGTTGTAGATGTTGTACACTGCACAACTGCAAGAGGTGCTGTCACTTTATGTATGGCACTCCCCTCCCCCAAGACATACACTGCATACCCTACATGGCTATGTGCAGCAGCCATGGGGCATGGGTCCTCTTGAAGATGGGAACCGGCAAGCCCTCATTTCCAAAAAGGTGTTAAGAGCCCAGCTCCAGGACCTGAGCAGTTTCCCTCCAGAATACACCCACCGGCAGGACTCAGGTCCTCGCTTAGTTTCAACTTTTCTCCATGTGTCTTCTTGCGTCTCTTCTCTCTATTCTTCAGATACCTTTGACTTCTATTCAGATTATCTTGGCCATAGCTTTCACTTGCTCATGGCTCACCAGTGCCCCTCCTGTTTACAATCCCCTCTCAACCTCGTGCCTTCCTGTTGCTCTCACCAGTCACCTGGTCCCCTCCACAATCCCAATTCAAATTCCCCAGAGGGGGAAATCATGTTGGCCTCACTTATCCTGTTTGGGTAGAATCTTCATGCTAAGCTCCCCCCATACCTCAGTCAGTGGCTTGGCCACTGATCCTGAGTTGCCAGCTCTCTCCAGTCAGCGGCACCCATGAGGCAAAAGGTCTATGGCACAGAATGGGCCCTACCCTGGAAAAAGTCTGTAGGTGGGGTGGCCTCTCCTTTCCTTGAATCGTGGAGCACACCATGGACTTGGCCAGTCCCAACTTCACCTCTCTAAGGACATCCAGGAATTGGCCACGCAATGACTGACAACAGATCCATTTGTCTGAAAACCGGAAGCGCAAGAGGCAGGGCTCCTATCCCACTGTGAAAACCAAGCCTGGAAATCAGACTTCTTACCCACGTTACGCACAGACAGAGCTATGAATTTTTACAAAGATGCAGCTTTGGATGAGCCAGCAAGTGCTAGATCTAGATCCTCAGCCTCAAGCCCATGGGAACTTGTTTTTGAGTTTTCTCAGAAGGAGATTCTTAAAATGAACTTGCAATTTATTCTCCTCTGCCCAAGAGACCCCAACGAATAGAAGCATCTGCTCCAAGTCCTCTTGGTAGCAAGAAAACTACTCTTCCCTTCTGAGCCTCAATTGTTCTATTTTTCAGAGTGCACAGGCACTCCTGGGCCCATATGACAAAGCTCCAAAGCCATGAACGCAGACCTACAGCTCTGGCCTGGCCCCTCAGTGACTGGCAGGGACAAACGCTCTTGGGAACCTTTAGTCCTTCCTGTTGTGTCATAGTCCTCACATGTGGCATCTTAAAATCAGGCCTCATGGCCAGTGGCTATTCAGAGTGAGGACTTTTTCTCTGATTCCCCATTTTAAGCCTAAGAAAAGGGAAGTCCAGAGAGGTTAAATGACTTGGCCAGGGTCATCCAGCATCCACATGGAAGTCCCTATCTCCCTCCTCTTTGACAAGTGTCCTTTTCGTGATGCCATGTTGTCTTCTTTCTCAGGTAAGCGTTCCTGAGCGCCACCTCAAACTTCCCAGAGATGTAACTGATCTTGCTCGTCTTTGCACTCTCATGCCTGGTGTTGGCTTCTAAGTGGTGATGATTAAGGTTGCTTAAAATGAAACCAACCATGCTATTGGCTTCTTAACGCATTTCAATGATAGCACATCCCCACCACAGGGCCTTTGCACTTGCTGTGCCTTCTGCCTGGAATGCTCCTCCCCCAGATGGCCTCATGACTTGCTCTCTGACTTTATTTTTCTGCTCCAGTGTCATCTCCTTAAAGGGTCTTTCTTGAACCTGCTTATTTTAGTAACCCCCCATCATGCTCCCTCCTTTATCATATTACGCTTTGCCTGCCAGCAGCCACCACTGCCTGGTGTTATAATATATACTTGTTTGCCCACCATCTGTCCTGTCCACTGGAATGTCAGCTCCACGAGGGCAGCAGGGACATTATTTTATTCTCTCCTGTGTGCCGGGAACCTTGAACAATGCCTGGCACAACACAGAAGTTAAGAAGTATTTACTGAATAAAAGAATGCCTAATCAATATGTATATCCTCATTTGGACTTTTCCGTTGATCTAAAGAGAAGGACCTCTGCTTTGTCATCCAGTGATAAGGCTCTGTGGGGTGACTAGCTTGTCCCAGCTTGCTGGGACTTTCCCGGGCTCAGCACAGAAAGTCCAGTGTCCTCATGTCCAGCTGACAGGGAGAGCTGGCCACTTGGAGCTATGATTTCATTAGCCCTGTCATCCACGCTGTCAGTAATACCAGCTAGCCCTTAGAAAGCCCTCCCCGAGTGCCAGATGTTGCTCTAGGCACTCAATAAATCACTTCCTTTCATCCTCATGGTAGCCCCATTTGGCAGATGT
Source organism: Hipposideros armiger (assembly GCF_001890085.2). Taxonomy (NCBI): domain Eukaryota; kingdom Metazoa; phylum Chordata; class Mammalia; order Chiroptera; family Hipposideridae; genus Hipposideros; species Hipposideros armiger. The sequence goes on along the minus strand of NW_017731478.1, from coordinate 1,094,047 downwards.
GGAAACAGAGGCACCAAGTGTTAGCTGGTGAGGAGAGGTTTGGAGCCCGTGCCCTTCACCTCCCAAGTCCAGGCTGTTAGCCCCACGACCAGCCTGCCTTGTGATCAGGCACAGAGAGCCTCCCAGCACCCACGGCGCTCAACTCCCACGCCCCACCCTCCCCAACCCTGCTGGCCAGAGAGGATCCCAACCAAGCCAACCAAGGAAGGGTGGCCTGTCAGCTGGGAGTCCCCAAGTGCCCTGCAGCTGCCAGGGCTTCGGCTGCCCGTGAGCTCATGCCTGTTTCGTTTTCATCACCCTGGCTCCAAATGAAGTTGGTAAAAAATATATGTCTGTATAAATAAATAACTAAATAAAGTGAGTAGAGGAACGGTAAGTGGCACAGGCCATAAATAACCCTGTGAAATGGGGAACTTGGTGAGCAGTGGAGAGGGCGCCTTTGAAAGATCAAAGGCTGGCTGTAAATGCCAGGGAGGGAGTTTATGAGCTGAGAATGAGCCTGTCCTCCGCTGGCCTGGGATGGCTCCCATGCTCCCATCAGGCAGGGTGCCCCGTGGGGAGCTTGCCTGGCCCACCGGGGTGGCCTCCACAGGGAGATGGCAGCTGCCTGGGGCTGGGAGCCTGGGGCAGGGACAGAGCAGGGGACCTGGGGCCTCCTCGTGTTTCATTGAGAGTCACATCTTATTCACTATTCTCCTTCTTACGTTCTCCGAGGTCCAAACTATGTTACCTGTTCAAAAAAATAAAAAATAAAAAACAAGCACACAAGAAAAACTTTCTTAAGCGTTATAACCGCTCCTCCCACCCGCCAACACACACACACACACACACACACACAAAGGGACTGGCCTTGACTTCCCCCCACACTTTCTACGTACATGGACTTTTTTTTTTTTAAGATTTTTATTGGGGAATTGGGGGAAGGGGAACAGTGCTGGGGAACTGGGGGAAGGGGAACAGACAAGTTGCTGAGGACGTTGCTTCACTGGCCCAAGTTGGCACCATCATTGCGCTCTTCCCAGGTGAGGCAGATCAGTCGCCGGCTTCTGGACGGCCGTTCATTGCGGCTGCTGGCCACACACGGCAGCCCATGGCAGCCCACTGCCACAGGGGCTGCAGCCTATGCCGTCATCGGCGACTCACGGTAGCCCAGCTCCAGGTTGAGCTGTTGTTCAGCATCTTAGCTGTAGAGGGCAGTGTCACTGGCCCTTATATGTGGGATCCGAACCGGGGCCCGCTGGCGTCAAGCCAGTTCTTAACCATCGCGCCACTCAGCCGGCCCGTACATGGACTTTTTATTATAGATATTTACTATTCACACCCACCTGTGTCTGTGTACCCAATGGCTGAAACAAAAAGGACAGCCCAGACCAACTGTAGGCACGGACGTGGAGCCACTGGCACTCATACGGTGCGGGTGGGATGCAAAATGGTGCCATCACTCTAGGAAACAGCTTGGCAGTTTTTTTAAATGCTCAACATCTTCCTGCCCTACAACCCAGCCATTCTGGAAATGTGCACACGTGTTCGCCAAAAATCACGCAGCAGAACGTTCATAGCAAAGACTCTTTGAAATAGCCAGGCACTTGGGAATTATCCAAAGATCCATCAACAGGTGAACAGTATCAATGTGAGCCCATAGCGTGGTGCGGACGCTGGAGCGGGGAGAACCAGCAGACGTCTGCACACAACATGACAGGTCACAGACCCTGTGGTGAGCGTGGCTGCCAAGGACACAGACCACACGGCTCCATGGACACAGAGTTCAGGAGCCGGATGGTGGCCCTGCAGAGTTAGGAGTCAGCCTGGTGGTTATGCTGAGTGAACACCGGAACTGAGACGGGGTCCGAGGAGGGTACTTGGGGACCTGGGCAGGTGCTGGTCTTTCATCTGGGTGCTGGTTGCATGGCTGTGTTCACGTCATGAAAATTCAGTGAGCTGTACAGATTGGCTGTGTACACTTCTCTGTGCTGTGCTCCAATGAAAAAGTCTTCTAAATTCATGTAAACAGAGACACAGAGCGTCAGGGTGACCCGATGCTGCCCCAGGACTTGATTTGGGACGATGTCCTTTCCGTCTGCTTTCGGTTCCGGCTGTGACGGCAGCTCAGCTGCTTTGCCTTGGGCCTCAGGGGACGAGGCTCCTTTGTCTCCATGCGAAATCTGGGGTCAGATCTACCAAGAGCTGGCAAGCTTGCTCGGCCTGGAAGAAGCACGCGTCCCCACTGTGGCTCGGATGTCCCCACATTGGACAATGGGAATTGTTGGCCGCCCAGAGCGAGCTTCCTTGTCCTAGAGTTGCCTCGTAGCCCTGGTCATGTCCTAGCTGGAAGCCCCAGGCTGCTCCCGCCACCCTGGCCAGGGGTGGCCACCCCCAAAGTCAAGGACAAAGACATTTTTAGAAGAGCAACTGAGAAACATTTTGGCGGCTTCTCAGGGTCTGCTCAGGCCTGTAACTTACCTCAGGGTCCAACTGGAAGGTATTTGCAGCCCATAAAATTGACATGAGGCATCTTATTACCAATGTTTTTCTTGGACCGAAGTTCCATTTCGGAGACACTTGAGACACAGGTATAGAATCTACCAGTTCACATGTCTTCCTGCAGCTAGTGTGGGGAGCATGTTGCGGGGGCGTTACCTGTATGGTGAACAGGGCTCAGGGCTCCCGGGGTGTATACGAATTAGCTCAAGAAGATGCTGTGTGGAGTTTGCTATTTTTTAGGTGTGGGGGTGCTACCTGGGGTCCTGAGCCTTGAGTAGTCATCCTGGTCTGTTTGAGCTCAGATCTGAAGGATGGATAGAGTTACCCAGTGAGGAAGGAAGGAAAGGGCATCTTCAGCAGAGGGACTTGCATGTGCAAAGGCCCTGGGGCAGGAGCAAGCGGGAAAGAAGGCAGGTGGCCCAGGGCACAGAGGGTGACCCGAGTGCAGAAAGGTGGGTGGGACATTGAAGAGCTCTGCCTTATCCTAAAATCAACAGGAGATGATTGAAAGATGTTAAAGGAAGATAGAGCTGATGTTGGGCTGGTATTGACGTGGTCAGATCTGCTTCTGGAAAGATCACTCTGCCTAAATTCCCACTCTCCTCAATGCTTCTCTGGGCTGGAGGAAATAAAGGTATGCGAGACATGGCCTGTCTCTCAAGTTCACAAGGCAGGTGAAGAAATGGAAACACAGCATGTGAGGGAGCACATGGCAAGGCACGTGCATACTCGAGAAAGTGCTCTCCGCTGGAAACAAAACAGGAGTCACAATGCAAAACGGGCACCCTTAAAATGTTTCAGTAGCCACATATTTTAAAAAGTTAAAAGAAACCGGTGAAATTAATTTTAAGGAATATTTCATTACCCAGTATATTTAGCATATTATCATTGCAACGTGTAATCGATGTAGAACATGATTAATGAGATATGTCACATTTTTCTCGCATCACATCTTTGAAATCCGGCGCGTGTTTTACCTTTACGGTCCACCTCATCTTGGGCTGGCCACACTTGGAAGGCTGAATAGCCACATGAGGTTAGCGGCTGCCCAACGGGACCGCGTGGGTCTAAATGACGGGTGCTAGAGACTGTGGCTTGAGCTGAACCTTTGCGGCAGGAAAGGCTTCCCAAACGGGAGTGGCAGAGAACAACATCCAAAGCGAAGGGAACACTAGCCAGGCTGTCATGTGCGAGAGTGGTCCCGGCACTGTGGGGTGTAACGACCAAATCAGAAACAACCTAAGTGTCCATCGAGAGCGGATACACAGACCCGGGTGGTGGGTTAATGCAAAGAAATACTAGACTGCACGCCCAGGAGGATGGCTAGAAAGGATGGTGAGGATGTGGAGAGATCAGAACCTTTGGGCACTGCGGGTGGGACTGTACAATGGGGCAGCCGCTGTGGGAAGGAGTCTGGCAGTTCCGCAAAATGTTAAACATGGAGTTACCATGTGACCCAGCAATCCTGTTTCTGGGTATGTGCCCCAAAGAACTGAAAATAGGGGTTCTAACAAAAACCTGTACACCCATGTTCATAGCAGCATAGTTACAATGCCTAAAGGTGGAGATGACCCCAAGTGTCCATCAGTGATAAAGGGTGAACAAAATGTGATGTATATGTATATACAGAGGGTGCCCAAAAAATGCATACACATTTTAAGAAAGGAAAAAAAGTGTATTAGGGCCGGCCGAGTGGCTCAGTTGGTTGAGAGCTCACTCAAGAGTGTGAGCTCTGAGCAACAGTGGTTCAATGCCCGGCCCGAGCTGAGCTGCTGCTGAGCTGCCAACAGGTGGCAGGATGGCTCAGCTAAAAAAAAAAAAAGTGTATTAAAATTTTAATACTCAGTATATACCAATAACAAAAGATAAATATGAGTCACGTTTGACTTCTGCAATGACAAGAGGTGCTGCTCAAAGTGGTTCCCATCAGCATCCAGACACTTCTGCACTTCTGATGAACTACTGCTTGAGCAATGATGACCAAAGTGTCCACTTGTATAATATATTTTTTGGTACCTCTGGTATATACAATGGAATATTATTCAGGCGTAAAAATGAATGAAGTAGGGAGGGAATTCTGACACTCGCTACAACAATGGATGAACCTGGAAGACATTACACTGAGTGAAAACAGCCAGACACAAAAGGCCACATAGCGTATGATTCCACTAAAGTGAAATGTCCAGAAAAGTCAAATCCATAGAGACAAAAAAGTAGATTAGTGGGTGCCAGGGGCTGGGAGGTGGGAGGGATGGGCAGTGGCCGCTAATGGGGAAGGGGCTTGCTTTGAGGAGACGAGAACGTTCTGGAACTAGAGAGACGTGATGGTTGCGCAACACTGTGAAGGTACTAAAGACCACGAATAGTATGATAAATTGTGTGTTATGGGTTTTGTACCACCGTGAAATAAACGCATCATATTCTAAGGCTGAACAAAAGGAGGGGGTGGAATGCTAGAGCTATGTCTCACGGAACATGAATACATTTCAGCAAGAAACCCAGCTGTAGCAGATGCGGCTGACAGCACACACGCATTCCCCCACCCCCGCCGGCCCACCTGGCACCTGGTGCTGAGCACGGCTCCCATGCATGGCTGCCGCGTCCCTCAGACACCGGCTGCCCCTTCCTCCCTGAGGACCTCCTCTGCCCACAGGGGTGACCTTCACCTTGAGGGACAAGAATGGATACACAGTGCAGCGGCCTGGCCCCCAGTGCTGTGCACACTCAGTCACTCCAGGGACATGGAGCCCAGCTGCCCACATGAACCCCCCCAGCTCACCCTGCCTGGCACTCCCTCCTACCTCACTGTCCCCCCTCACTGGCCTCCCTGGGCTCACCTCCCACATACACCCTTTGCACCAAATCCTCTTAGGATCTGGAACCCAAACTTAGAAGGTACCCGTGCTATTATCCCACATGCATAAAGTTTTAAACCATTCAAAGCAATATGATGAGTGTCCTTGGGGGGAACATGCACAGGGGTAAACTGGTAAAGAGACATCTTGGGAGGCTAAACACCAAATTCAGGGGAGCAGGCATGCAGAGTTGGGGTGGGACAGGGTGGGGATGGCTCTGAGAAGGGTTCCCAGAGGCTCTCAAGTGATTTGAAACGTTTTGCCTCTTAAACGCGGGTGATAGTACACACGGGGTTGTTACAGATCTATTTCTTGAATGCCTGAGATATTTCATCATCACCGGGAAAGGTAGATAGGAGTGTTTGGCAGCCAAGGAGCTGAAGGGGAGGCAGTGGGGAGACATTTGACGCCTTACAGCACGGCCAGGCCAGGTGACACCGTTCCTTTATGTCCCTCTGCTTGTGATCCGTGGACCCCAGGCAGCAGGGAGGGCCCGAGACAGGGAGACCACCGTCACAGCCAGAGTAAGACGACATAAGATGCCATCAGTGGGAGGAGAGCAGGGAAAGCAGACGCCTGTGAGAACAGTCAAGGCAGACTCCATGAGCCCCGTTAGCGCACTGGAGGTGTGGGCCAAGTCCCACGAGGAGTTGGAGGTTGCAGGTCTGGGTGACAGGGTGAATGAGAGAACCCTCTGGCAGGAGTCTGGACACCCAGAGGGTTTTATTTATTTGAGTCTGTCAGAGGAGGAGGTGGGATAGGTTTGTGCAGGTCAACACATCATTTGTACTTATTTGGGAGACAGGCTGAGACTGGAAGCCTTCTGACCTCAGCATGTTGGATTTCCAGGTAACAACGGGGCTCTGTGTCCTCGTCGGAGCCCCGAGCCCCCATGCAAGTCAGCCAGCTGCTGCCTGCAACAGCCACGTGACCGCCGAGAGGGAGGGGAGGGGCTCTTGGCTGGGGCCGCACCTAACCCTTCTCAAAGCCATTCTGTTCTAGGGAGCAAACACGTCCTCCCGGGAGATCTTAGGGAGCCCTGTGCCCCTTCTCTGGCGGATTGCATTCATGGCCCCACTTCTTTGTCTCTCTTTGTAGCCACAAAGACGTATTTTTTCGGCTTTATTTCAGAGTACCATTGGATGGATCGGGGTAACTGTAGACCAAATGGGTGTTATGCAAGCACCACCACCAACAAGATTGCAGCATTCTGATCCCCCACAAAATCTCACTCCCCCACCCCACCCTTTGCTGTCAAACCTCATCCCCAACCCCAGCCCCAACCCGGGGCGGCCACTGATCCCTTTCGAGCACAGCCATTTTGCCACCACTAGAATTTCCTATAAATGAATTCGTGCCGCAGGTAGCCTACTGTATGGGTTTAAAATTTATTTTATTTTTTTCAGCGTTATTGAAGTATGATCGAGAAATAAACGCCGTCTGTATGTAAGGTGCACAGGTGGTGTTCTGATATGTGACACACTGTGAAATGATGACCACAGTCAAGCTAATTAAAACATCCATCACCTCACACAGTTACCTTTCTATGTGTGTGGCGAGAACACTTAGGCTCTCCTCTCAGCAAATTTCAAACAAGCAATACAGTAACTATGGTCACCCCACTGTGCATTAGGTCTCTAGAGCTCAGAACTGAAAGTTTGTACTGTTTCGCCAATATGCCCCCCGTTTCCCGCACCACCATCCTGTTCTGTTATTAGGAGTTGGATGTTTTTAAGAGTCCTCATGTGAACGAGATCGTGCAGTATTTGTCTTTCTGTGTCTGGCTTATTTTACTTAGCATCACATCCTCTAGGTTCATCTGTATTGTAGCGAATGTCAGGATTTCCTTTTGGTGGGGAGCTGAATAATAGTCTGGGAGGGGTGTGTGTGTGAGTGTGTGTGTGTGTGTGTGTGTGTGTGTGTGTGTATCACATTTGATTTGCTATTCATCCATTGACAGACTCTTTGATCGTTTCCATGCCTTGGCTATTGTGAATAATGCTGCAATGAACATGGGGGTGCAGATCTCTCTTGCAGACGATGATTTCAATTCCTTTGGCTATGTAGCCGCAAGGGGGGTTGCTGGATCACTCAGTAGCTCTATTTTTAATTTCTTGAGGAACCTCCGTACTGTGTTCCATGGTGGCCGCACCAGTTCACATTCCCACCCACAGGGCACGAGGGTTCCCTTTTCTCCACATCCTCGCTAACAGTTATTATTTTTCAACTTTTAGATAGCAGCCATTCTAACAGCTGTCAGGTGGTATCTCACTGTGGTTTTCATTTGCGTTTTCCTGATGATGCGCGATGTTTATCAGCACCTTGTCAGTTACCTGTTGGCCATTCGTTATCTTCTTTGGGAAAATGTCTACACGTATTCAGGTCCTTTGCCCGTTTTTAATCAGATTTATTTATTTTGCTATTGAGTTGTATGAGTTCCATATATATATATTTTTTTTTTTAATGAGTCCCCTATTAGATACTTGGTTTGCAAATATTCTATCTCATTCCACGGGTTGCCTTCCCATTTTGTTGACTGTTTCCTTTGCCGGGCAGAAATGTTTTCGTTTATGGGTTCGGAGAGTTAACTTGATTAAAATGTCCATACTACCAAAAGGGGTCTATGGATTCAATGCAATCCCTATCAAAATTCCGATGGCATTCTTCACAGAAATAGAAAAAGCAACCCTAAAATTCATATGGAACCACAAAAGACCCCGAATAGCCAAAGCAAACTTGAGAAAGAACAAAACTAGAGACATCCCATTTCCTGGTTTCAGGCTACAGCAATCGAAACAGTATGGCACTGACATAAAAGCAGACACACGGTCCAGTGGAACGGGATGGCGAGCCCAGAACAAGCCCACACACAGCGGTCAGCTAATCGGCGACAAAGGCGCCAAGAGCACACAACCAGGAAAGAAGAATCTCTTCAATAAATGGTGCTGGGAAAACTGGACAGCCACATGCGAAAGGATGAAATTGGACCCTTATCTTATACCACATGCAAAAATCAACTCAAAATGGATTAAAGACTTAAACATAAGACGTGAAACCACAAAAACCCTGAGACAAGGATTTGAGTGCACGGGGTATTTGGGGCGGTGTCCCAGAGCACAGCCAGAGGGCAGTGGGGGCAGTGAGCCGGGGAGGGGAAGGCAGCTGGAAAGGACGTGTTTGGGGGCACATTACTGCTCAGTAACCCCTTGGGGAGCCTGTGTTTCTGGGGCACACCTCAGAGCCACCCCTGATGGCTGCTCCTAGCCACATCATGCCCTGGGGGGGGGCATGAACTGCCCGCACTCCAGGAGCACAGAGGATATGAGAATATGAGATCAGCTGCTCCCCTCCTGGGCCCCTCCTGTCCCCGTAGGATGAGAATGGGGGGGACAAGGATCCTCAGTAGGCGTTCTCGAGGCCCCATCACCACCACCCTCTGGAGCCGTCTGGTATTTTCAGTGCTGGGCTCAAAGAGCCCACAGACCCCGCAGGAGCCTCCCAGGCTCCAGGCAGCGTGGGTTCCAGGCCTGGTGCCCACGTGGCTCCTGGCCTCCGCCTCCGTCTGGCCTGTTTGTGCCGTGGCCTGTTTGTGCAGCGTGCGTGAGCGTTGTTTGTTCTCTGAATCAAGTGTTTGACTCACTCACAGTGATTGCGGCTGATAATTCCTGAGCTAACACGCATCCCTCTCGGCTGGCCGTGCCTTGTTTGGCTTGTAGTTCTGGTTTATTACCTCTGATAGGACAGAGCTTAAGAGTGCCAGGGCTGCCTGGGGCCCCTCCTGCCCAGGGATCAGCTGGGTCCCCAGGGCTCAGGCTTTATGGCCGCGGTGCTTGGTTACCGCCTCCCACTTGGAGCCTCTGATGGGGAAGACGGGCTGACTGACAGTTCACCAGCATAGTGGGGAAAGCAAGCTGCCAGACAGGGCGGGGCTGGGTGGGGCAGGCTGGACCTTTCATGGTCATCCAGGTGCTGAGGTGGGCCCGCCCGTGTCCTGGGTCATCCCTGGAGCAGGGCTCCACCAGCAGGGCCTGTCGCCTAACCCAGTGGGAGGGTTTATTTGCCTTCTCTCCACAGCATCAGGGAGGGCAGAGCCCACCCGGCGAGCTGCCTGGTCCTCCTGTGGGGCCTCCCTGCCTCTGGGAAGGCAGTCAACCTTGCTGCCTCACACGGTTTGGATGCTGTTCCAAATCATAGCGGTCCTCGTTGTCAGAGTTCAGCCTGGACAGTAAATGAACCAGGATTTCTCAGGACAGACACTGCCGGGCATCCCCAAATGACTTCAGGTGGAAAATCGAATGCATTTAAATGAGATTAGGTCACAACATGAAAAAGTTATCCCTCATCCAATTCTCTTTAATCCAACTGTTTCTTACAAGGAAAGAGAAAGCCTGACGCTAATGAGTCATTAACGGCCCCCTAGGGCTCCCCAATTTCCTCTTTTTTAACAGAAAGGGCAGGCTTCAGGCAGCCAGTCTCCCACAGTCCATCTCCTCATTATAATTTAATAACTTTGTTTTGTCTCCATCCGATTTCCTTTTGCAGTTTTTATGCATGGCATGGCTTTTCATTTAGGGGGTTGATACGAAATTTTCTTTTAAATTAATTTATTGTAATTTTTTGTCTTACAGTGAGTCCTTAATATGTTTTGTAAATAATATTATGAGTTGGGGTCTGCAAACTATGGCCCTGGGCATAATCCAGTCTGCAGCCTGTTTTTGTCAATAAAGTTTTATTGGCACTTAGCCACGCCCATCATTGACATATTATGTTGCTCTGGCTGCTTTAACAGTACAACAGCAGAGTTAGGTAGTTTCAACAGAGACTCTCTGCCTCACAAAGCCTGAAATGTGGACCACCTGACCCTTTACAGAAAAAGTTAACTGATTCCTCGTATAGGTGGTACCGATATAGCAAAAATATGGAAGGCAATAAGCAAGTGGCCAAAGTTTGGAAAATATTGAAAAACTAAACATGAGTTCCATTGGCAGGGCCTTTGGTAACCATAGAAAATGACCAACCTTCAAATTGTTTGTTCAGCTGTTTGTTTGATGACTTTATCATCCTGAGACACTGCTAGGATGACCTTATGTATTGTATGTCGCTCCCTGGTTCTGGGTGGATAGTGGTTGGATGAATCGGCTGGATGGTGGGAACAGGTGTGTGAATGTCCAGTTTCTCTCTCTCTTTTCCTGCGTGGTCAGACTTTAGCTTCCTTTCTTAACTTAGGCTCCAGACTTATTCCTGGCGTCTCATTTAGTCCTCTGGTAGCTCTGAGCAATCCTCTTTTTCCACTTAATTATTTAATTACAGTATCTACCTCCAATTCAATAAGCATTTATTGAGCTGAATTCTGAGTTGGAGATATGAAAATAAAAGACATGACCTGTTCTCATAGACAACTCACATCTTATGGAACTCACCACCACCACCACTACTACCACCATCATTAACACCATCACCACCACCATCACCACCACTACCATCACCATTATCACATCACCACCACCATCACCACCACCGTCCCCACCCACATCACCATCACCACCACCATCACCATTACCATCACCATCACCACGACAATCACCACCACCATCATCACCACCACCACCACCACCAACACCATTATATAAATGAGACAACTTTACATTGACATTTCCCAAGGATGCCACAAGTGGTCTTGGAGATAAAGCTTCTCAGGAACATTAGGGAACCCCTATCTTGCCGTAGCATCACCCCCTTGTGCAATGTCCAAAAGGGTGGAAACAGACAGGTCAGGCTTGTCCCTTGCCAGGAAGATAAATCTTGTATGGCTTTGCTCAAATTTCCCAGGAAAATGATTTGTGGCTGAGGAAGTTGTATGTTAAATTTGAGTGGTTCATGAATACATTTTCTAAAACTCCTTTTCCCCATTAGTATATTTGCTTACTCTAATTGAGGCACTTAGAGAAGACCCAAAATTCAGTGAGCGAGTCCCTGTCGGGCACCAGGAATAGAAGCACGACCAAGGCTCGGAGGGCTCTCGTCGTCGAGATGCCAAGACAAACACACTCATAGCCATTGCAGTGAAAGTGGTGGCTTGTGGTTCAAGTGTCGAAGCGGGGAATAGGAAAAAAACCCAAGAGATCAACATAGAGCATGCTTTTCCTCATCTGCTTCTGTGCTGAAAATGCCCATGGCATTGCCAAGCACTCCTCCTGTGGGCAGAGGATGTACAGACGACGTCACGGCCCTCTTTGTGTTATTGTCACAAGAACCAGGTTGGCGGGCATCTAGAAAAACAACGACAAAGCCTTTCCCCAGACAAGTCTCCAGCTCAGGAGCGGAAGTCTTTGCCTTAAGCTAGCCATATTGGCAAAGCCTTATCTGGGTGAAAGGTGCAAAGCAAGGAAAAAGGAAGATGAGAAAACCAAGCCTGAGCGCTTGCTTGGAAGAGTTCGAGACAAGAAGGCAGAGCTGGAGCAAAACAAAAAAAAAACAAAAACAGAATAGTGACAAGAGAGGCCATGGTCATTGTCCACTGTGGTAGCCCCTGGCCACATGCAGCTCGGCTCATGAGCAGTGAAATGGGTCAGTTCAACTAAGGAACTGCATTTTCGTTTAATTTAATCTTAATTGAAATGTAAAAACGGATACTCAATTCAGCTATTAGAGAACTTTTTAAGTATGCTGGGAACAACGTCAATAGGTGAATCTAGCTTTTCACCTGTGTGCTTTCTGAAATGTATAATTTTCTTACAAACTGTAAAATTTCCATTTATACATTTCCAATGAAAATATAACATCTACATGGACTTGCACATAATTATAAAATGCACCTCAGGTTTCAAAGACTTAGGATAAAAAAGAAAATGTCTAATGGTTTTTTATTTTGATTGTGTGTTGAAATAATATTTTAGATATACTGCATTAAGTAATATATCATTAAAATTAGTTTCACCTGCTTCTTTTTAGTTTTTCACGTGGCTACTAGAAAATGAAAATTACATGGGCGGGTCACATTCAGTTTCTACTGGATGGTGCTGGCACCGTCAGTGGGGAGGCAGCAGACACTAGAGGACCCCAGAGTGGCTGTTGACACTGGACGTCCTTTGCTTTGGTGCCCTCTGCCCTCTGCCCACTCCCCAGCCACACCTCAGGAGTAAATGTTTGCCAAGAGGCTGTTTATCACCCAGAGAGGAAGTGTGTGGTATAAATTAAAAAATGAATCACAAGTTAGAAATTTTACAACCCCCAGTGTCATTACTGACCCCGGAACCTTCCACAGAGCCTCAATCCCGTAGGGAATTTGCGGGCCGTTGGGACTTGGATCACCAAAGTAATTGGATCAGCCTGAGTCTGACTTCTTAAGACCCCAGAAGTCCTGTGTCCTGAATATGCTGGACTCTGCTGACCACGGGGAGATTTTGAAATTCAAGGTACATGGCAATGCAACGTCTCTGTAAATCTAAAATTATTTCAAATTAAAAAGTTCATTTTTAAAAAAGACGCCGCAAGTCTTGGACCTGAAGCCACCCAGAAAACTCCCCCTTTTATGGCCCCCGTGTATCACTCAGTACTGTTTAAAGGAGACATTCTCTTCCCTATCATGGTCACTACCTGCCACAGTTGGCTAATGAGCCCTTGAACTGGGGTTGACCCACAATGAGATGAGCCCTAAGTGCACAGTGCACCCCGGATTTCAAAGGCTTCGTGCAGAAAAAATTAAAATGTCTAATGAATAACCTGTGTATATTGATCACATGTCGAAATGATAGTAGTTTGGATATACTGGATTAAAGATGTTATTAAAATTCATTTCACCTGTTTCTTTCTAACCGGTGTGAATGTGGCTTCTAGGAAATTGAAAGTACACACGTGGCTTGCGTCTGTGACTCTCATTCTGTGTCTATCGGGCCGTGCTGCCCAAGAGCATCCTGCCTCCATCCTGAGGGTGAGGTATTTTTCCTCGGATGGACACCCATGAGGTCCTAGTCCAAATCCACCCCGTGTGACCCCAGACAGGTCCTTTAACCTCCTTGTGCCTCACTTTCCTCAACTGAGAAATGGGTATCACGGTAGTGTTCACGTCAGGGAGCTGTTACGAGGATTAAATACTGAGGTATTGCTGGCGAAGTGCCCAGTGCCTTGCCGGCCGCATTGCAAACCTTCAATAAATAAACCAAATGTGACTTTTCATCTGTCACCCGCATCTTTTCACCGACTCTTGGGTCTGACTCTTTTTCCTTTCTTTCAGCATTTTGCTTTCTCTCTCATCCGTCCTCTGGAGCCCTTTGCCTTCTTTCCCCATAAACCCTTCCATCTTCCAAGACGCTTGGCGCGCCCCAATTCTTAAAGGGACAGTACCTTCACTTCTGTGCTTGTTTTACCACTTCCTGGCCAGTTTCTCTCCTTCATTTGGCAACTCACGGGAGTGGCGGACATTTCATTCCTCTGCTGTGTTTTTTTTTTTTTAAGACTTTATTTTTTTTAGAGCAGTTTTAGTTAGGTTCACAGCAAAATTGAGGGGAAGGGAGAGCGATTTCCCTTATACCTTCGGCCCCTACACTCAAAGTCTCTAGCACTATCAGCACCCCCACCAGATGGGATATTTGTGACATTTGATAACCTACATGGACATGTCACATAGCTGACATGACAGTTCACTCTTGGTGGTGTTCATTCTGTGGGTTTGGACAAACGTGTAATAACATGTACCCATCATTATGGTGTCACGCAGGGCACTTTCACTGCCCGAAAAAATCCTCTGAGCTCTGCCTGTTCACCCCTCCTCCCCCTGAGCCCCTGACAACCCCTGACCTTTTCACTGTCTCCATAGTTCTGCCTTTTCCAGAATGTCATAGAGTCGGACTGACACAGTGTGTGGCCTTTTCAGATTGGCTTTTGTCACTTAGTCACATGCATTTCGGGTTCCTCCATGTCTCTTCGTGGCTTGATAGCTCATTTCTCTTCAGCGCTGAATAATATTCTGTTGTCTGAATGGACCACAGTTTATTTATCCGTCTCCTACTGAAGGGCTTTTTAGTTGCTTCCTGTTTGGGCGATTATGAATAAAGCTGCTGTAAACATTTATGTGCAGATTTGTTTCTGTGTGGACATAAGTTTTCAGCTCCTTTGGGTAAACACCAAGGGGTGCGATTGTTGGATTGTATGGTCGGTCCTTTACTTTTGATCCATCTACCCCCTTTTGGGACCCCTGGCAAACCCAGCGTCGGCCGGCACCCCAGGGCCAAAACCATCTTAAAATGTTGCCAATGACTTTCATCTCACCACACCTCTTACCCAGCCTTCATCCTTCTCAATGCTTGAGAATAAAAAAACAAAAAACAAGTTTAGGAATGCTTTCTTTTTTTTTTAAGTACATTTTATTACTGCAACCCAGCTTTCTCCCAGTTGGTATCTAAGACATTGATTGCCTCTTCCTGGCGATGGGTGGGGAGGCTGGCTCCATTTTCAATCGCTAAGCTCCTTGCATTTGGAGCGTGAGGATATTCCTGTTTGGAAATGGCTGTTCTTATCTGGACGGAGGCAGGCGGTGCCCCGTGGGGGGCAGAGAGCCCATCTGGCGCCCCTCCAGCCCACGGTCACTGGAGAGCACCGTTAGCGTCTCCAGTCAAATCATTTCTTCATGCCACATGTGCTAAGCAGTAAACAGCTCTCCAGGACCCAAATAAAAAGGTCTTTATGGACAGAACAAACACAAGTAAATGCCAGAATCCAATTTAAATGAATAAATAAACCCCATTCCAAAGGCTGGAGGCCACAAGATGTGGGGGAGACGAGCCACGCAACTTGGTTTCTTAATTCGAGGGAGGAAGAGAGATCCCAGGCCCTGTCAGCAAACCCTGGCAGCTCCAGATTTGAGGGTCCCGGCCTCCTCCAAGTGAAAGCAGACACCACCAGTTTTCTCAACCAACAACCAGCCTTTCAGATTTTGCATTTAGAAATAAAGGCAAGTTGCAAATGTCATAGACTCGGGAAGGTGGGCGTCCCGGCCTCCTGGGGGGGGGTGCAGTGGAGCTGGGGGCCGGGAAGGTGACGCTGGACACACCCAGTGATCCGCCTGTCTTGTCACCTCAACAACGCTGGCTCACGTGTCCCCGGCCAGCATGAGGAAGTGGCCATTCCTTGTCTTGACCTCTGGCACTCCATCCCTCGACAAGCTCCCCCCAACCCCC